>NW_026682787.1:0-168053 GCF_029962835.1 Magnolia sinica
GTTATGTGCCAAAAGTAATGGAAGATGAAGACTATAAGATTACAAAATTTGAAGAAGGGTTAAGACATAATATCAGAACAAAATTTTATTGTGTGGATGTGAAGTATTACTCAGAAGTAGTCGATAAAGCCTTACGAGTAGAACAAGATATAAAGCAGTTTCTCAAATCTCGTGTACAGTTAAAAGAAACAGGACAAAGAAATAGGCCGACACCTACCTAACACTAACCATCAGAGAAGAAACCCAGAATGAAAATTCAATCATTAACACTGAGAACCCAAGAGTGATATTTTTCAGGAAATTGTGCGTACTGTAGTAAGTATGGTCGCATGGCTCAGGTGTGCAGAACTAAGATGAGAGATATGGGTATAACGCGTCTTCAACAGATACCACCGTGATTGCAACTTCCAACATCATTTCAACCAACAAGTCAGACATCGCAAGCATCACATACCCAACCACCTCGACCACAGCAGAATTAGCAAAATCGACCATCTCCATCAATTCCTTAAGAACAAGGGAATCATCCCAACAGGCAACAGCCACCACGTGCATGGGTTTATTCCATCTCATCTAAGGAGAATCTAAAATAAAATAATAACATTGTGGAAGGTATGATCGAAACGCATGGTACTTCGATTTTTATATTATTTGATTCTGGGGCTACTCTATCTTTTATTTGATCATCGTTAGTATCTCGGTTAAGATTGAAGTCAGAAATCCTAGATAAGCAAATTTTGGTAGAATCCCCCATCGGCAAGTCAATTATTTTGGACAAAATATGTAAATATATTCCCCTTATGATAGGCGATATTCCTATATTAGCTAATTTAATAGAAATAAGTATGGCGGAATACGATGTTATCCTCGGAATGGACTAGCTTACTCGAAATCATGCGACGTTGGATTGTTATGCGAAGACAGTTACCTTTGCAGTGCCAGGAAGAGAACCAATTATGATTCAAGGGAAGAAGAAGAATGAGAAGATCGAGCGTGTTATGACATTGATTGGTAATGAGAAACAAGAAAAAATGGTGGATTTCATTCCAGTTGTGCAAGAATATCCTGAAGTTTTTCAAGATATACCAGAACTACCACCTCGGCGAGAGGTGGATTTTGGTATCGATCTCTTACCAGGATCGGCACCAATATTTATGTCTCCATATCGAATGACGCCTATTGAATTGAAGGAGCTGAAGGAGCAGCTGGAAGATTTGAGGTCCCAAGAATGTATTTGACTAAGTACCTTTCCAAAGGGTGAGTCGGTACTTTTCGTAAAGAAGAAAGATGACACTCGACGTTTGTGTATTAATTTGCCTATTAAATCAGTTGACGATTAAAAACAAGTACCCATCACCTCATATAAATGATTTATTTGATTAGTTGAAAGGAGCTCGCTATTTTTTTGACATCAATTTAAGATCAAGTTACTATCAGCTACATATTGAGGAAGAGGATATCTGTAAAACTGCTTTCAGAACACGTTATGGTCATTATGAATTCTTGGTTATGCCGTTCAAGTTGACTAATGCACCTGCAGTATTTATGGACCTGATGAATAGGGTGTTCTAGCTTTATCTGGATAACTTTATCATCGTGTTCATTGATGACATTTTGATTTACTCGAAGACCAGTGAAGAGCATGAGTTACATTTAAGGACGGCATTGCAGACTCTAAAAGATAACCAGCTATATGCTAAGTTTTCTAAGTGTGAGTTCTGGAAGGAGAGTGTTAAATTTCTTGGGCATATTGTTTCAGAAAAAGGTATTACAGTTGACCCTATGAAGATCGAAGCTGTAGTAAAGTGGGAACAGCCCACAAGTGTGTCAGAAGTTAGAAGCTTTCTTGGGCTCGCTAGATATTATAGAAGGTTTATTAAGGATTTTTCGAAGATTATCGGGCCGCTAACGAGTTTAACTCGAAAAGAAGTGCCCTTCAAATAGACTGAAAAGTGTGAAGAAGCTTTTGTTGAACTGAAGCAACTCTTAACCTCAACTCCCATTCTAACCCTCCCGAAGGATGGGTTGGTATTTAAAGTTTATACCAATGCATCAACTAAAGATCTAGGTTATGTATTAATGCAAGGGGGTAAGGTGATTGCATATGCATCAAGGCAGCTTAAACTCCATGAGTGTAATTATCCAACTCATGACCTAGAGTTGGATGCTATTATATTTGCATTGAAGATTTGGCGGCATTACTTATATGATGAACAGTTCGAGCTTTATACAGATCACAAGAGTTTGCGGTATTTATTCTCTTAGAAGGACTTGAACATGAGGCAGAGAAGATGGATGGAATTTTTTAAGGATTATGATTTCTCGTTGTCCTATCATCCGGGTAAGGCTAATCTGGTTGTTGATGCTTTGAGTAGAAAAGAATATAAACAAAAGAGTGTAGCCAGCTTAATGGTACACGAATGGAAAATGTTGAATTTCATTAGAGAGTTTGATATTCGATTGAATTTTCAAGAAAAGAAGATTTGCATATGTAACATTATGGTAAAACGGAATCTTGTGGAGCGAATAATTGAAGCTCAAACGAATGATGAGTGGTTTTTAAAAATGATAGCCAAGTATCAAAATATAAGACTTCAGATTAGAGTATGGGGGACGATAAGGGAATTCGGTATCAAGGTCGACTCTGTGTGCTTAATATTCCAGATCTAAAAGACGAGATTCTAAATAATGCGTACCGAACTAAGTTTACAATTCATCCGAGAAGCACAAAAATATATCATAGTGTGAAATGATCATTTTGGTGGCCCAATATGAAGAGAGAAATCGGTGATTATGTGTCGAGATGTTTTGTGTGTCAGCAGATAAAGGCGGATCATCAGAACCCATCAGGATTATTGCAGCCTCTGAAAGTACCTGAGTAGAAGTGAGATTGTGTTTCTATGGACTTTATAGTCGGTCTTCCTAAGACACAAAAGAAGCACGATTCAATTTGGGTAATTGTCGATCGACTGACCAAGTCAGCGCACTTTATTCCTATCTGTATCAACTATTCAATGGAGGAACTCACTAAGCTATACATCAAGGAAATAGTGAAACTTCATGGTTCCCTAGTTCTATTGTATCGGATCAAGACCCACGTTTTACTTCGCGATTCTGGACAAGTTTATAGGAAGCTATGGGTACGACTATGGACTACAGCACAGCGTATCATCCACAATCTAATGGGCAAACGGAACGTGTGAATCAAATATTAGAAGACCTGTTACGTGCAAGCGCTCTGGATTTCAAGGGGAGCTGGGACGACAACATATATTATGCTGAATTCGCCTACAACAATAGTTACCAAGCAAGCATTGGTATAGCTCTGTATGAAGTCTTGTATGGACGTCCTTGCCGAGCACCAAACTGTTGGGCCGAGGTAGGTGAGAAATATTTAATTGGGCTAGATGTTGTTCAAGAAGTTGCTGAAAAAGTTGAAATTATTCGAAAACGACTACAAGCTGTCCAGAGTCGTCAAAAGAGCTACGCCGACAATCAAAGACGAGATCTAAAGTTCACAGTAGAAGACCACATATTTTTTAAGGTTTCTCCCATGAAGGAATTGATGCAATTTGGTACTAAGGGAAAACTCGCACCACGTTTTATCAAACCATTTGAAATATTAGAGCGGATTGGAGCAGTGGCATATCGACTTGCATTACCTCCTCAGTTGGCCAATGTCCATAATGTTTTCCATGTATCGATGCTACGGAAGTATAAGAGGGATGATTCTCATGTGATTGAATGACAAGATCTCGATTTATAGGAAAATACATCTTACGTAGAGAAACCAGTTCGAATACTAGATCGCAAGGAGCACGTGTTACGCATTAAGAAGGTGCATTTAGTTAAGGTTTTATGGAGTCATCATGAAGTAGACGAAGCATCTTGGGAGCAGGAAAGAGAAATTCGCGAGAAATATCCTCACCTCTTTGAGCAATAGTTTCAAGTAAAATTCAAGGATGAAAATTTTCTTTTAAAGGGGTAGAATGTAAGGGCCGTGAATAATTTAATAATATTAATATATATATATATATATATTATCTTATCTTTATTATTATTTATTTATTTTAAATCTACCTTATCTCTTATCCTATCTAAATCTCTAACTCGTTTAGTTTAAATATACCTTTAAACCCTCCCCGCATCTCTTAAGATAAAAAGAGTTCTAGTCAAACTTAAATATTAACAAAAAGGCTACCTGCGACAACAAAGAAAGGGAGAAAAAAAACTTTGGAGTGCTTACATCAGGTATGTATATCGTCCTCATTCTAGTATTTTTATATATCTTATATAATTTGATTCGGTGAATGCAATGAACGGTGTGGATTGGTCATACGTTCATTGAATTGGATTATGGGTGGAGGCCCTTTAAAGGTGAGGTGAACCTAAAAATATGTAATTGCAGTTGGTGTGCATCTGATCAAATTAGATTTGGTCTGTACGGATCATATAATCCCCAAGGACAAAATATACAAGGGCCTTAATATTCAGATCAATCTAACCATCAGATGGGCCATATTAGTTAGACCTAGAAGTGTTTGATAAAAGAATCTTAGATATTTTGCGCAAGTGTTGCTATCACTTAGCGTAGAAGATCAAGATGGGCCATTGGTGAATGTGTGATTAGATACACACCACTCCTCAAATGCATAGAGGTATAACATGACAAGACCTCAAGAATCTGAATGATCTGACCATCCGATGGACCACCCCGATCAAGTAATTATCATTCAATTTTAAAATCTTATAAAGGAGAAAAAATAGAATAAAAATTTGAATTATTTAATTATTTTGGATCTGGCCACCTAAGATGTTAATCAAAGGTGGGCCCCACCATGTAATACAAATAAATGAATAATAATACCGTTGATATAATTGATAGGACTCTGATATTCAAATCAACCTAATTACATTGCAGAGTCAATACTACCAAACTTAGGTGAGTGACCCAACTTGTCTCATAATTCATTAAAATTAAAATAAATCATTGTGATTGTTTGATTTATTTACTGGTTTGAATATTTTGATATAATAATTGTACGATAAATTTATATGTGAATATTTTAATCGAGACAACTATGCCAAATATGAAAAATATGCATTTACATATCATCCCTCATTTATTGCATTGCATAATGCATGGTCGATCCTAGGGGCTCTCCTTGGAAGAAATGTCGATCCTGGTAGAGCGTTACCAGATGCGGGCTATACCCAAGCCTACCGAAAGGTGGAAGCCTACCCAACGGGTGGATGCGGGTTGACTACCTCCAACCCAAGTAGATGGACGATCACCCCATCTGATGCATTCATACCCCATTTTACATTCATATCTTTTTACATGTATTTTTACATTTTTTTAATTGCTATGATTATGAACCATGCTGGGTTATATCACTAAGCCTGGCCAGCTTACATTTTTTATTGATGGAAAAATCATACAAAGGAGTCATTAGCAGATGACGTGGCGTAAGAACCGGAAGGATCTACTGTACCTGAACACAACCCACCTGAAACATGGCCATACTTATCTGAGGATGAAGTGGCTGCATTAGAAAAATTTTGATTATATATTTTATTTTGTTAGCACAGCTTAATTAACGAATATTGCATACTGGTATTTATTTAGAGACTTTAAGAAATTATTTAGCATTATTTCTTTAGATCAATATTAGCATGAAATAAATTTCATTATAATATAATGGTATAATAAATGAATGATTTTAAGGTTTATTTTATTTTAAGGGTTATAAAGATTTATAAATGCTTAGTTGATTAGTGTTATGTATTATGTATGTGTGATTGAGATTATGGTGGTCTTTATATTGAATGCAAATATCACATGTGATTAAACTGATTAAAGAATTAAGTTAGTATACTTTGTGTATAAGTTACGAACCAAAACTCGGGTCTAAGGGTGCATACTCTGTACCTGAATTTTGGGACGTGACAGCAAGTGTCATTTGTACAACCTGAAATGCTAGAGAAATGCCTGGGCAGCCTCTCTGTCCGCTCCCGAATGGCAAGAAATGGAAATTCTGCCCCCTAATGTCTACGTGGTGACTCTGGTCGCTCTCATTGGACGGCATGAATCTCTCGGGATGGAATTCAAGTGGGTGGACCCAATGCTCAGGGTCCCTTCCGATGGCCCACACATTGATGAACACTTGGGTGTTAGCTGGTACATCGTAGCCTCCAATCTTGCAATCTTGGATGGATTTTCTATAAATCATTGGGCCTGGTGGGTGTAGTCGAAGTGTTTCTTTGACAATTGCTAGGAGGTAAGGAAGATTTGGGATGTCAGATTCTTCAACCAATCTATTATTTCCACCGACTGAATCGATTTCTACCCTTGCTTTCTTGAACACGTCAGGATGGTTGATGAGCTCTGCAAAGGCCCATTCCATTGTGATTGCAGTTGTATCGGTTCCTGCCACAAATATATCCTGTAGAAGATTGAAAAGATAGCATAAATACTCATCTAATTAAAATATTAAATAAGCTGGGATGGGCTTGCTCGACTGGTTGGGCCACAAGGTAATTCTAAGCCCAGTTCAACCCAATTTATCTTTGGTGGGTCTATGGAACTTGGGGACGTCGACACCCCGTCGAGGTTAGTGGTGTGTAGCACACCACGCAATCTGCTTCCGACCGGACTCTGGTAACGAAAACGGGAGCCATGATAACCTTCCTCATAATGGCTACAATCCTCATGTATTGGTACATGATATATATAGATTTGAGGTCATGTTTGATGATCCAAACCGTTTAATAATGGCCACGCCATTATTGGGTACTGTTGATGCAAAAATATGACGTGCCCCTCCGCCAACCTATCACTTGCACAAGAGGGAAACAAAGGAGGCCCTAGCTAGATCTGGGGACCCTCTGATGTCAAAGTCAAGGCTAGGACCGTTCGAAAAGGTTTCAAGGACAGTTTTATTTTTACGTACCTTTCATCTTGGAGGTCCCCTGTATTTATAGGAAAGGGATGATCCTATCATGCCAGGATTCTTTTCCTGATATCTCGGAGATCCAGTGTCAATCCATTTTCGGACTCCAACCGATCCCGAGGTCTTTGGGATCGGGGATCCTTTTACTAGAACTTCGGAAAGGTGTTTTTCTTTACACCGTTTCATTTCTTACAATCCAAGCTAAGTCTCTCCTTTAGGCATTTGGTGTACTTGCCTTGGTCGAGCTTGTTGCCTCGAGATCCCAAGCAGTGTCAACAGAGTTGGTCCATCCCATAGCCGAATCCCTGGACTTGTCTTTTTTTCCTGAACAATAAGCCCCCCTACTCCTTGCCTCAACCATGTTGACGTAAAAGAGCAGAGAGCTGTTGAGTCGGCTTGAGCTGGGACCGACTTTATGATTGAATATTTAATGCTTGCAGGGGTCTTTCATCGTCCAGAACATGCACCTGTTCGTTGCTCGAGGTCGCATGAGTGGGCAGTAGTTAGAACGTCTTTCCAGCCTATGAACGCTAAACGAGTGGTAAGGGCGGCGCTCGCGTCATCCGAAGTGTGCCATGTGTCGGGCGGGGGAGTCGAAGCGGCCGTCGACTCGACTCCTCCTTAATACCCTCGCCACGTGGCAGAGCTATAAAAGGGGGAGCGGGATGCTCCTCCCATTTTCGCGCGCACATTTTCCTCTTCCCTGCTTTTCATTTTCACTATTTTTGCATTCTCCGCCATTTTCACCTTCCATTTTCAATTTCTGCTCCCATGTCCGCCTCTTTCTCGCTATCTCCGGTGAGTTTTTAACTCTCTCCCTCCCTTTCGCTTTCAATTTCAGTAACACTGCAAGGTTTCTCGAGCCCCAGGAGCGAGGCGTCTATGGGACGTTTTAGAATCACCTTCGTTGCTGACGAAGATGGTTGTAGGTGCCAATGCAGCTTTCCGGCATTCCGAAAGGGTGGCTGGATTTTTAGGGGAGCACCCTGTTTCGGCAGATCCCTCTCACAGAGGGGCGTCGTTGGCGACTGCCCCTGGTAGACCCAATCCTCCTAGGGAGGAAACAAAGGAAGAGGATGAGTTCGCCGAAGGGGCTAGTGAGTCGGTCCATGACAGGAGATCGGCAAATGCCGCTAGGTCGGCAGGCGAGGTAGGGGAGGCTAGAGATGAGAAGAAGGGTCTCATTCCCTCAGTTTTAACCGAGGCGGATCTGGACAGGATCAGGGTCAGGTACCACGTCCCAGACCTGGTCATTATTCACCTCCCCCTTCTGAGTGAGTTACCTGACCGACCTCTAGTTAGGATGGTCACTATTTTCCAAGTCACTTTGCAGTGCGGTTTTTGTCTGCCCCTTCAGGGGATAACTTGGGATCTGCTTTCCCGACTTTGGATAGCGCCTGGGCAGATAGTTCCTAATGGGTGGAGGAACTTGTTCGAATACTTGGTGTTATGGGCTGAGATGGAGTAACCCCCACTGACTATCGACGAGTTTCTCTATCTGTTTCAGGGCTAGCTCAGATCTGACCAATGCTCAGAAACGGGTAGGGGAGGTGGAAGCACAACTTGCTACCGTCGTGACTCAACTCAACATAATGACTGGTGACTTAGGGCTTGCCAGGAAGGCTGTCAAGGAAGCCGAGGCCGAGGGTGCTCGTTTGGCCTCGCAATTGCAAGAGGCCTGGGATAAGAGTTGGTGGAATCGCCAGGCCCTTACTTCTTCCGAGGAGAAGTTGTCTCGGCTCAAGACCGAGATTAAGGTTGTCATCGAGCAAGCCAAAGCCTGTGCTGTAGAGGCCTTT
The DNA here is from genome assembly GCF_029962835.1 of Magnolia sinica. Taxonomy (NCBI): domain Eukaryota; kingdom Viridiplantae; phylum Streptophyta; class Magnoliopsida; order Magnoliales; family Magnoliaceae; genus Magnolia; species Magnolia sinica. The sequence goes on from NW_026682787.1 coordinate 8,753, forward strand.
CTTGGGTCCTGAGAGTACTTGGAGGAGCGGGACCATTTGTATCAGGATGGTTATATTAAGTGTATTGACCTGATGAAGCAGTCCTTCCCTGACCTTAATCTCTCGAGATTTGACAAAAGTGGCTCTGGGTCTGAGGTCCAGAGGCCGAGGCAGCTGGGTCTGCTGATGCGACGGCGGCTGATCTTGAGGTTGCTTCTGAGACTGTTCCTGAGGCTGCGCTAAAGGTTGGTCCGAGTGGCCGCAGCAGGTGAAGCCAAGCCACCTCCCGAGTTAGCTCCTGGTGAACCTTAAGTTAATTTTAGATTACAAAGCGTGTCAAGTACTTCAAGCATACCAAGCTTTAACCACTTCAAACACACCAAGCTTCAGCCAGGTTCGAGAGCATTCGCTACTGAGAGGGGACATCGTGTGTCTCAGCCGACACTTTTTTACATTCGTTCTTGTCGTTTTGTCGATGTAATTCCCAAGTAAGAACTACTGTACTCTAATGTAAAACTTGCACTAATGAATGAATATATTTGACCTTCATATTCTTTTGACTCAGTTTACATTTTTTCATTGCTTGCTCCTCTGACAAATGAATACAATTAATTGCCCAATGGCCGACCTAGGGATAATAGATCTTAAAATGCTCGGCTTTCCAAGGATGGAGGAGTAATTGTCCCGTTAGATCTTCCAACCGATACGTTCCAGGTCGGATGGTGCTCGAAACTACATAGGGTCCTTCCCAATTGGGTCCTAGTGTACCCACACCAACTTCCTTAGTGTTCAGGAACATTTTTCGAAGGACCGTGTGTCTTACTCGAAAGCGCCTAACCTTAACTTGGGCATTGTAGAACCGAGCTACCTGTCATTGCCGAGCCATCATCCGTACCCGAGCTCTTTCCCTTCGGCTAAAAGGTCGATTCCGAGAACTAACAGTTCTTCATTGTCTCATTCGTTAAACGAGCTAACCCAAGTTAAAGATAGTCCGATCTCAACTGGAGTAACGATTTTTGATCCATACACAAGGGAGAAAAGAGTTTCTCTCGTGGCTGTTCGAGCGGTAGTTCGGTATGCCCATAATATTTTTAGAAAGTTCTTCGGCCCAAGCTCCCTTAGCTCGGTCATGTTTGGTTCGAAGGTGTTGCTTGATGATCTTATTGACTGCCTCAACCTGTCCATTTGTCTGAGGATGATGGGGAGACGAGTAGATATTCTGAATTCTGAGATTATTGCACATCTCTCGGTACTGCCTATTATCGAACTGTTTTCCATTGTTGGTAACAATGGTTTAAGGTATCCCAAATCGGCAGATGATGCTTTTCCAGACAAAATCCGTGATCTTTTGCTCAGTTATCCTAGCCAATGGCTTGACTTCAGCCCACTTTGTGAAGTAATCCACTGCAACAATGACAAACTTGGTCTGACCTTTCCCCATAGAGAGCAGTCAGATTGATATTGATTCTCCACTGCGCGAAAGGCCAAAGACCGATCATAAGAGTCAACTCCTCAAGTGGCTGTCTTGGAACGGCTGCGAATCGTTGTCATTTGTCGCAACTTTGGACAAGCTTGCGCATGTCGTGCTTAATGGTCGGCCAGTAATACCCTTGTCGTAAGACCTTATGTATGAGCGACCGTCCTCCTGAGTGATTTTCGCAAATCCCTTCGTGGATCTCCCGCAATACATAATTAGCCTCTTCATGATTTAGGCAGTGTAGCAAAGGAGTGAAAAATCATTTCTTATATAGTACTCTGTTGAGTATGGTGTAATGAGAGACACGGATCTTCAGCCGTCGGGCCTCGACACGATTCTCAGGCAACTTTCCACTGTCGAGATATTGGACGATTGGGTCGAGCCAAGTGGGTTCCGAGTCAATTGAGTGTACAGTTGAACTAAGCGGTTCGTCGATGCTCGGCTTAGCGACGTACTCGATTGGAACGGACCTAGGTATATCGTCTTCGTCGGCAGAGGCAAGATTTACTAACAGATCGGCTTTAACATTTTTTGTTCGAGAGATCTGAGTGACAATACATCGTTGAAAACCGTCGATCAACTCTTTGGCTTTCTTTATGTAGGCTTTCAACTACTCCTTTTATGTTTGATACACACTTATAACCTGATTGACGACCAACTACAAGTTGCTAAATATGTTGAGATGAATCACACCCATGTTGGCTGTTAGTCTAAGGCCGAGTAATAAGGCTTTGTATTCTATTGTATTGTTTGAGGCTTAAAATTCAAGTCTTAAGGCATATTGCACATAGGTTTGATCGAGAGTTTTCAGGATGACTCCTGTCCCACTTGCCTTAGAATTGGATGAGCCATCTACGAAAAGCTGCCAGTAGGGTGGGTCGGGCATTGTCTTGGGAGTGGCGGTCATTGGCTGATTGGCTAACACATTTGTGAGATTGGTAAATGAGTCAGTTTGCAGGGTAACTTCATCTATAAAGTCGGCCACAACCTGTCCTTTAACTGCTACCCTTGGTTTATATTGAATATCGAATTCGTTGAGCTCGATCGCCCACTTTGTTAGTCAGCCGGAAGCTTCCGGTTTCTGAAGAATCTGACGCAAAGGGAGATCAGTTACGACGATGATAGTGTGAGCTTGAAAGTATGGTTAAAGTCATCGTAAGGAGACAACTAAGACTAGGGCCACCTTCTCCAGAAGCGGATATCTAGTTTTCGTCGGTAGATGTGCTTTCCTTTCGTGCTCGCGTATCAAAGCCGAGGTTACAGCTGCATCGGAAACCACCAGGTACAACAGCAAAGCTTCCCCAGACTTAGGTTTTGATAAGAGGAGTGGAGATCCAAGATACGACTTTAACTGCTGAAACACCACTTCACACTCTTTCGTCCAATCTCTCATTTCTCGTCCCTTCAGTTGTTTGAAGAATGGCACTTATTAGTAGCTCGGGAGAGGAAATAGTTGAGTGCGGCTACTCGTCCAGTCAACCTTTGCATATCTTTGATAGTTTTTGGGGATTCCATGTCAAGCAATGCTTTGATTTTCTTCGAATTCGCTTCTATCCCTCGTTGGCTAACTAAGAACCCGAGGAATTTACCCGAGCTTACTCCAAAGGCGCATTTACTCAGGTTCAACTTCATCTGATATTTACGAAGGATAAAGAACATTTCTTCTAGGTCGGTAATATGATCGGCCGCGTATACGCTTTTGACGAGCATGTCATTAATGTATACTTCCATGGTTCGGCCGATCTGCTGAGCAAACATTTTGTTTACTAATCGTTGGTAGGTCGCTCCTACATTCTTTAGACCAATTGGCATCACACGATAACCATAAAGCCCTTTGTTAGTAACAAAGGTAGTCTTAGATTTATCTGATTGATGCATTAGAATTTGATTACATCCAGAATAAGCATCCATAAAACTAAGAAGTTCGTACCCGCTGTGCTATCCACCAGCTAATCGATCCTTGGAAGAGGAAAGCTATCCTTTGGGCAGGCTTTATTTAAGTCGGTATAGTCAATACAGACTCGTTACTTCCCGTTGGCTTTCTTAATGAGTACAACATTAGTTATCCATTTTAGATAGTATATCTCCTCGATGAATTTGGCCTTGAGGAGCTTGCTAACCTCTTCTTCAATGATGGCGTACCTTTCGGGGCGGAGGGGCTCTCCCTTTTTTCGGATCGGTCAGTAGGTCAAAACGATGTTGAGTTGGTGGGTCATCATCGAGGGATCAATTCCTGGCATATCTTTATGCCTCCATGTAAATACATCAGTGTATCGTCGGAGAAGGGATACCATCTTATCCTTCAGGGGTGACTGCAAGGAAGAGCCAATCCAAACTGTCTTAGATTCGTTTGCCTCAACCAAAGGTACTGAGATAAGGTCTTCTACCGGTTATCCTCGCTCGTGAGTCTCGACCCATAGGTCCAGTGACTTAATTGTGGTTATCTCGACTGGAGCTTTTACAGCCATTGTGTAGCAACGTCTTGCGTCTTGTTGGTCGCCTTTGACGACTCCTACTCTCGACTCGGCCAGGAATTTCATGGAGAGATGGTACATCGACACCACAACTTGGAGAATGCATAGAGACGGTTGGCCAAGTATAACGTTGTAGACTGATGATTGATTGATTATCAGAAAGTCGACCATTACTGTCGCCTGTTATGGAGAGTTTCCAGCAGTAAGTGGCAATGATATGACTCCTTCGGGGAGTACTCGTCCACCTGAGAGTCCGATCATTGGGGTAAGAACTGGCCGTAAAGCCGATCGTTTGACACCCATTTTATCGGATGCTTGAGTAAACAGTACATCTACGAACGATCTTGTATCAATGAGAATATGGAACACCTTGCAGTTTGCTATAGCGAGGGTAACGACTAATGCGTCATCATGCGGATAATGAATATCCCGAGCATCTTCATCGGTAAACGATATACAGTATCTTCATCCCGGCTTAGATAAAAATCAGGATCTCGGACTTAGGTCGCTTTTCTCCCGGGCAATTTCCTTGTTTTCAAAAGGCGATTTCTTCCTGTGTATATATAAATAAAGTAAGGCAAAACTCAGGAAAAAAAATCACAGCTTTTATCTAAATTTCTCCAATTTTTATATTTTTATTTTTGCTTGGGTTTGTAGGAGAAGCTGTTGGATTGCTACAATCTGATGCAAGGTGTGGTAATGGACGGTTATGAATCAATCTTGTTGGATGAGGTATGGAGTTTGGACACGCCAGTCAATGTCCTTGGCCGTCATTCCCTGAGCTTGGAAAGCGAGAAAACTAGCCGCATCAGCATTAGATGCGCTGTTACGAGATTGGAAGCATGGACAAAGAAGAGAAAGATAATGCGCTACTACGAGAAAATCGATCTTTTGGATTTTTTTTCATCAAAGCCAGAAAAATGAAACAGATTGGAATTCAGCAACGGAAGGATGGAACAGATTTGTGATGATGTCAAAGGAAAGTACAGTTGAGACAAATCTTGGAGATCCTGAGCTTGTGGAGGGCAGGATTACATCTCTCTGATACGGCGGTGCAGTGCAATGAAAACTATGCACAGCAGCCTGCTTTGTCATCTAATCGCGGAGACGCGTGGACGACCCAAAATGGTTCGGGCGACGTACTCGGCCGCCAGCAAACCACGTGTTGGTGTTTGGATTCGAACCTCATTAAATGTATATTTTATTAAAATATAAAGTACTCTACCACCTGGGCCCGAAATCCAAACACGCACTGACCTTTACTCACATGAAGCAGCATAATAACGGAACATTTATTTCACAATTCTTACTATCACAACTTCAATTATATGAACGACAATGGAAAAAAAAAAAAAAAAAAAACCTGATTAAAAAGTACATGGCGTGGATGGAAGACGCGTGCAACACGCACACGCCAACATTAGCTACGAGGCCACTCATTGCTAAAGCCACAAGCACATGCCAAAGTGGCAGGGGCCCACATTCGACCTTCTCCATCAAGCAAGACACGACGTGTCATAGATCGACAATGTGGCCTTCTTGATGGGAACCGTGGACATCATGCATGTGTCACATGCAGGCATGTGTGGTGGTTCCAACACATGTGGGCATCACAAACCAAAGTGTTTCATATATATATATATATATATATATATATATATATATATCAGTTGAAAGGAACGGGATTTGCACGGGCAACAGGGAGACACACCAATGGATGTGCCCTAGGTAGTGTCATTCCTGGGCCCTCCGTCATATCAACAGTAGCACTCTCTCCGCTGATCCCAACCGTCCAATCGAAGCATTGGATCATGGAAGCGAGCGTTATTTGTACGACCTGCAATGCTAGAGTAGTGCCTGGGCAGCCTCTCCGTCCGCTCCCAAACGGCAAGAAATGGAAATGCTGCCCCCTGACGTCCACGTGGTGACTCCGGTCCCTCTCTTCCGACGGCATGAATCTCTCGGGACGGAATTCAAGTGGGTCGACCCAATGCTCGGGGTCCCTTCCGATGGCCCACACATTGATGATCACTTGGGTGTTTGCTGGCACATCGTAGCCTCCAATCTTGCAATCTTCACTGCATTCTCTATAAATCAGTGGGCCTGTTGGGTGCAAACGGAGTGTTTCTTTGACAATTGCCTGGAGGTAAGGAAGATTTGGGACGTCCGATTCTTCAACCAATCTAGTCTTTCCGACAACTGAATCAATCTCAAACTTTAATTTCTTGAAAATGTCAGGATGGTTGATGAGCTCCGCGAAGGCCCATTCTGTTGTGATTGCAGTCGTATCGGTTCCGGCCACAAAGATATCCTACGGAAGATTCAAAAGATAGCATAAATACTAATCTAGTAAAATATTACATAGGCTGGGATTTGTTAGCCCTTTGGGTAGTTATAAGCCCAGTTCGGCCCATTTTATCTTTCCGGCCTTTGGGCTTAGGACTTTGGGTGGGGCGATGGTTTTAAAACTCAGGCAAGTCCATCCGGGTTGACTCGGACTCGGACCAAGAGTAACCAAGACCAATCATGGCCGAGCCCGGCTGATTCACCGTCGACTCGCCCTGAAACATGACTCGAGACAGGACGAGTACAATTGCTTTGAGGCCCAAGGGCTTGACTGTTTACAATCCACGCCATCCATCTATTTTTCTCGCTCATTTTAGGTAATAAAATGACGCAGATCCAAATTAACCTCAGGTGGACCACACGGTGATTGAACACCCACCATTAAAACTTCCTAGGGCCCACTGTAATGTTTATTTGCCATCCACCCTGTTGATTAGGTTACACATTACCTGGATTGATCCAAAATATTTGTAGTCCCCAAGAAATTTTTAATGGTGAGCGTTCAATCACTACTGTTTCTATTGCGTGGTACCCCTTAGCCATGGATCTAAATAATTTTTTGGCTCATTCCCTAAAATGTGGAAAAATGGATGGATGGCGTAGATAAACAAATACATCATGGTGGGGCCCACAGAGCTTTTCCAGTATCACAAAGAGTGCTTCCCTTGTCACGCATCTGATGTACGGGTCGGATGTGCTGAATACATCACGTGGGCCCACGTCTTCCCATTACCACCGTATAAGCTTACGAGCGCTAGCCGTCCGTAAAGGACAAGGTGAATGGGTTTACCAGGATAAATGCTTTGATGTTCTCCTTCGTCAGTTTCATCTCGGCGCTCTCATCTTCCGATATCTCGAGCAAAATATCGAGAATATCCTTCACACCATCGCCTCTCTCCATCTTCATCTTCCTCCCTTCTTCATGCTCTTTCATGATCCTCTCCATCATTACATCGAATCTACCGTGCACGTGCTTGTACCTTTTCTTCAGTCCCTGCAAATCAAAATTCCGACATAACCCGATAAAATCCGATATGTTAAACGTGCCGGCCAGCGCCGCCACCTCATGCACTATCTTCCTCACTTCCTCTGCCTCCCCTTCCGTGTCCGAACATATCCGACTCATCATCATCCTCGATACTGTGTTGTTCGACATCGTTATGAGCTCTAGTCCAACGTTGACTGCTTCTCCGCCGTTGGATTTCTTATGTAGTAGTCGCAAGAATCGCCGGATCTCTTCACGGCGGATGGGCTGGAACTGATCGAGCGTGCGCCCACTTAAGAGCTCGGACATGCAGAGCTTCTTCAAGAACTTCCAATAGGGGCCGTAAGGAGCGAAGGCGAAACCAGAGGTGCCGTAAGCGAGGTAACGGATGGCTGAGGATTGAGGTCGGGATGAGAAGGTGGTCTCATGTGTCTTGAGGATTTCTCTTGCGATGTCAGCGTTGGAGGCGACTAGAGCGGGAACAGAGCCAAGTCGGAGGTGGATCAACGGTCCATAGCGCTTAGAGAGCTTGTGAAAGGCTTGGTGAGGGATGGGACCAAGGAGGTGGAGGTGTCCGATAATCGGGAGCCGTTTCGGGCCTGGAGGGAGACGGCAGGCTGTGGTTCGGGAATTGGAGAAGATGATCCGGATAAGGACAATGGAAATGAGCCAGATGAGGAAGAGAATGGCGTAGGATTGGAGGTCCCCGGCCATGGTTTGTGTGATGGACGGTTGGGTGGAGAGTGTAGAGGAATGGGAATGAAGAGGTGATGAGATGCAATGGTGTGTGGACTTTTTAAAGAGGTCTGATATTGCAGTGCGGAATAAATACCGACAAAATTGGATGCGGATTGCGCGTACTACCCCCTCCCGTCTCTAGCCACGAACGGTTAGTTCTGTGGGTGTGCTCACCGTTATGTATCGTTATATCCACACCGTCCATACCTTTTCTCACATCATTTTAAGGAATTTTCACAAAACTGAGCAGATCCAACATTTAAATGGACCACACCAAAGATGAATGCTGCATTTAAAGCAACCATGCTTATTATTTGGTGTGGTCTATTCGAGCGTCGGATCTGACTCATTTTTTTTTTGTACATGCCTTAACGGTGGGCTCGTTCGTGGCTAAAGACGTGCGGGTTAGGACGCAATTCGCCTCCGACGAAATTGCTGTTGTAGGACTGAGAAATGAAGAGAATGCATTTGCACCTGCCACCAGAATATGTGACGTTTCCCTTCGAATCTGGACCACTCACTAGTTCACGTTTAACCAACCATTTAACGGACATTAATTAGATGATTGAAAATGAAGCTTGTGTAAACATCCACGTTCATACTCATGGTACCACTCGCTAATCCTTGGTCTACATTAAATTTAAGTTCATATCCAATGGTTACACCATGTTCAAAAATAATCCAATCATGAAGATGAACTAATTCCTAAATTATTGCCTTTAACTGATGTTCACGTTTAACCAACCATTTAACGGACATTAATTAGATGATTGAAAATGAAGCTTGTGTAAACATCCACGTTCATACTCATGGTACCACTCGCTAATCCTTGGTCTACATTAAATTTAAGTTCATATCCAATGGTTACACCATGTTCAAAAATAATCCAATCATGAAGATGAACTAATTCCTAAATTATTGCCTTTAACTGATGTGTACAAATTCCCTAACTTTAACACTAAATTTAGGTCATTCATTCATCAATCTTCACATTTACTCATACACGCAATCATTCACCAACCAACCGTAAAGATACCTTATTAGATTTAGATTAAGCTATTCAACTGTTTACTTTTGATCAGGACCATTATATCATTATGAAATATATAAAGATTCAATCTAAGTCATTTACACCCGGTCATCTATGACTTTGAATATTTTCTCCTAATTTTAATATAATTAAGAGTATTCTACACCTTAAAATCTAATTCCAATGGTTACATATATACCAGTGATCATTTTAAGTTTTCCATGATATATAAGTTCATATCCAACACTGAATCTTAGAAATTTTATTTATAGGAATAAGATAGTGATGAAATTTCAGATAATACTTATTTAGCTCAATCGAGTCATATATTATCAGTTTTGAAACTTAATTCATAATATTCATCGTCCATCATATTTTGCATCTTATCTGCTAGATGACCCGCCTGAAAATCTCATAAAAACATTGTTTTGATATATAGACAATCCTTAATGAATGTACTAGTTTACATCTTATACCAGGATATGTTTGGACCTATTTTCAAATATCTTAGATGCATCATGAAGAATCTTATAAATTCTCTAGGTTCTTAAAAAAGATTCCATGAAAGGTTCCCTTTGTCAAAAGAGGTGGGGTGTTATAAAATAGTTTGGCCAATCAAATCAAATAAATTATGAGAATTCTAATAATTAACCGTAGAGTGAAGTGTGATTAAGATTGTGATGATGTGTTCCCTACATTGCATATATGTTTGTAAAGCATGGTTGATATATAACTTTTCAGTTAAATCTCAATGACTTATGTTTGTATAAAAATCTCTTCACATGATCTCTAAATTTTGATTCCACATGTTAAACTATACAGGCAAGGCTATCTCATTATAGTGCATCCTTTATTGTGGATGCAAAATTTCAAAATGCAAAGTTTGGCCGGATAATGTAGTGGAGTGAAGACCTAGAAATCTGCCTAAAGCTGGATTTACCTCTCTAGTTTGTATCAGTTGTAAAAAACAACAATAATAATAATAAATGTACAGCGGACTTTATATGAGAGTTGAAATTATAATGACGTTTAAGAATTTTATTTGAATTATAGTTTGTGATGTGCGGTTTTATGAAATATTAATGGTTGTGAATTGTTTAAATTGTATCTCATATCTTAGTATGCAGGATTAAAGTCTGGCCACCCCATGTGCTCGATAATCCAGAGTGTGGCAATATAGGTGTTCATTTGTTTATGCAAGTGTAGCCCCACTTGATTAACAAAAAGATTGAGAACATTTAAGTTGAAGACGGGAGTTTTATCAAAAAAAAAAAAAAAAATTATAAGGCCTGGGGCTGGCTCAAGCTTGGGCCTTTGGTGCTAGGCCCATGCCAGTGTTGAGGGTCGAATATTGCATATTAGACCTCAATTATTATCTAATTTTACGTACATGATAATGCTTAACGTTCTATTTTAATCGTGTTTGTGATGCAGGGTGTATTTAGGAGCTTGGACTGAAAAATAGTACTAAAAGCGTAGATTTGATGCTCATAAATCACCAAGGCAAGGGTTGGACTCCATGGGACCAAGATTGAAGAATTTACACGCTAAAGATCCGAGAAAATCATGCCACTCACGTTCAACGGGCCTAAAAATCATCTAGAATGCAAGATCACAGGGTTCTCACCATCCTTTCAGTTTAAAAATTTATACTTAGCCTGAGGACCATAAATTAACCGTACACGTTAAATTTTAGCTATTGGATCCCTGTGAAAGTGTCCCAACAGAGAGATCAGATGCCAAAATCCTTATTTGAGGCCCACCTGATATCTGGATATATATAAATTTTAGTCTGAACCCCTTGAATGAAGTTCCAGAGAGGATTAATGGAGCAGATTTCTCAAGAACATCACGGTAGACCCCACATGGGGATGTGTGTACATAGCACACCTTCATGCGCGCCGCATCGGAGCGAGAGTCCAGTCAACACAAGGCTGATCCGACTTCTCTCTATCCTCTGCACAAGAACGGACAACGTCGTTCACTGTCCGTCCATTTTTTTCAGTTGTGAGGCCCACTCATCATCCAGATAAACGATCTAGACCGTCAATTCGTCCCGTGGGGCAGCCACAACCCACTCCTAGGTGATGAAATTTCAGAGAACAACATAGATCAGTTTTTAACTGTTTAAATACAGGACAGACGGCTGACTGAAAAATCTGTGGACCACACCGAACTCGGATCAAGAACATACTTTATTGGGCCAAAATTACGATGTCGATCCAATATACGGAGTGGATTTCCTCTCCATCAATGGACCCCACCGACCTCAGCCACGAAAACGGAAATTTTCGTTTCTTGCAGCTCTGTTCGTGGAAGTGATAAAGTCCCTTGATATACATTGATACACCACACTTTGACAGCCTAAGCTTTTGGAGTAAATGGTTGTTTGACAGAAGTTCAGTTAAAAAGCCCCAGGGGACGTTTCCTTTTTATGACAGAAAGTAAGAAAGACGGGGATTACATCTCTGATTTCCCCGATGCGAAAATCCTTACGCACGGCAGGAGATTCTTCACCTGGCTGTGTATGTAGGGACTCGGTTCTTCACCAACTGCATATATCTGTCGTCTCCACCGACAGTTCCCTCCTATAAAAGAAAAAGAAGAGAGAGAGAAACATCATCAGCCGTGTGAAGGATCAGTTGGACGTCAGAGAGAAAGAGAGTAGAGTTGGTTTTCCTTTTCTATATTTTTATTTTTTGTTTGTTTTGTTTTTATTTAAGGGATCTAGCCTAATCTTGTTGCTAGGTCAAACCTCTTAGCTCGGGCTAAGGGGTGAAGCTTGGAGCTTGATGGGAGACTTTTTGCTTGTGCCTTTTGTTTAGATTGAACTGATGTTGATTTTAGTTTAATTAAGGGAATATTTTTAGCTTTTTAATAGTCTATTGTGACTAAAATTACAATGGGTCTGTGATAGCTTTGAGCATGTTCCTTTCCTGTTTATAATTATAACGTCAGGAAGCCCTGTTGTTCACCATCGTCTCCTAGGCATGGTCGGATGACGGTACCCTTCCTAACCTTCATACATTGTTGATTGGTTGGTAATTAGTTTAATTTTGTTGTTTACTTTGTCTCCTGGGCATGGTTTGGTGATGGAATCCATTCTAATTCATATACCTTTCATCTATTGACAACTATATCAAAGAAAGTTTAGTTCAATTTTCCTGATTACACCCTTCAACTGGATGAAGATGAGACTCTAAGTCTAGTTAAGTTCTTGAAGCAGGCATAAGATCTCCCTGATCTCTACAAGTGGATCCTCTGAATCCCTAGTTTCTTACCTTTGAATTCTTTAAGTTTTAGATTAATATTTTACCATTATTACCTCAACTTTATTCGATTTATATTTCGTCTTAGTCTAGTTCTAGTTCTACTTAGTCTTAGATTACGTACAGGTTTCAGTCCTTGTGGATTCGACATCAGTCTTACCGAGTTTATCACTACATCACAACCCTATACTTGGGGTGTGAACAGCCAGCTGATTTAGGCCTGGACCTTAATTGTTGGATGCTAGGTCAGGCCTAAACCTCCTCTATTGCCTCTCTAGATCATAAAATATTATCTATTACATTGGTAAAGTATGGTAGACCATGTACTCCAACATGTGCTCGCACATGTAAACCTAGGGGCGTGTTTGGGCAGAAGGATTAAGATGGATTACAAGGGATGGAATCACGCGATCCCACGTACGCATTTGTTTCGGCCAAGATCCAGACAACCCGTCTTTATCCTGCGGTTATTACTCGCATACGGTGGGATAATGATGAGAAATCACATCCCGTCTCTCTTGTCTCCTCGAACCCACCATCCAAATCCTGTGGGATTGCTGGCTGTGATCTCTTGCTGGATTTTTCGCCCATACAGAGATACGAAATGACGACGCCGCCTGCAGCAACCCGTCCCTGCTTTCAAATCCATACAAGGCAGAGATGAATGATCTCTGGTATTGACTTTCGTCAGTGACGACCATCTCCAGTTATATAGCCATGGATGCATGTTGTGGAGCTCCATTGATTAAAGCAAGGGGAGAAGGTAAGGTCCAGCCTCTCGAAGAGGGTTATCGTTCGTGATTGAGGTATGTCTCCCTATACCCTGATTTTCCTCCAATCTGTCTCCTGGATATGGATTGGCCGTTTCAGGACTTTCTATTGTTATTCTGACTTGGATCGGATGTCGTCTCTTTTCAAAACTTGTAATTCTCTCATGAATTCATGTTTGGAATGAATTTCATGTGTGATTGGGAGGAGTTGAGTTCTAGTATCCATTCGACACCCACATGCATTGCAATGTGAAGGTACGGCCGTTGGAGTTGTAGCTTGGCATGCATGCACATTAAAGGCCTCTTTTGGCTGAGAGGAGTTGGATAGGAAACGGATTTGAGCATGGAATCCATCATAAAAGGGCTTCTACACACAATTGTTCCGTCTGTTGGTATTTCATACCGTATCAGTGGGCGTTGTTAAGCTCGACTTCTTGCATGACGCAGAAATTTATGGTGTATACCTCGCGGATGGACATGGTGATGCCTTAAAATGGATTTGGTTTAATTAGGAAGAAAAAAAAAGCTTTTTTATTTTTTTTTACAGTTAGTTTCAAAGATTACTTTATTACTATTAGTGTCTTCTAGTTTTGTCCTGTTGTCACATAATCGAACAATATGGTTTTCGTGAAGGGCCAAGGACATCTGTTGGAACTTAAACTCGATAGATGTTCCATAAAAGTCTTTTTATTTTATTTTATTTTTTGTGGGGGAAAATGTTCTGATAGCTGCTCTCTATTACCAGCACCAGTTATCTATTTTAATGCGTGGAATTGGATCTGGAGACGGTTTTTGTAAATGGCTTAAACTTTGAAATTTGTTTGAAGGTCTCCTAGTTCTCATTATTATGATCACCAGTTGTACATGATAGCCTTCTTAATATGCATGTGGTGCATGTTTCATTTAGGATCAGGGGGTTGGAGTTGGGATGATTGGAGGCTTAAATCTTTGTTGATTACTATATTAGGACTATTTTTGAGATTCTCGTCCTTCTATGGATGGGAAGGATTTGATGTGATTTTTAATAGTTTGCAACTCATAGTAGAGTTTGATTTATAAGTTCTTTAATTATGTCAAAAGTGGGTATTCCTCCCCTTTTGGCTCATGTGGATGCAAAATCGATGTTTGTGTCATTTGGGGATTTTATTTTAACAATCTGTTTCGATGTACGTTTCATATGGGAACCTATATGAAAACTTGTATTGATATAGTGATCATAGAATCACCATCTAAGATTGATTCATTGTGTATGATGAAGTGATTTCATCCAATCCAAAAGGTGGACCAATGAGTAGGATGGACATATTTGTATTTGATCTTGCGCTTTAAGTCAGTCAGCAATGCAGGTATGTATGCATTGACTGGGAGAATTAGTGCTATGTCTTCAAACAGATATTGTGAATGCTCTGATGTCACTTTGAGATATATTTTGATGGTCAACTGGTTTAAACACTGTTAATGTTTCAATATTTTTGATTGGCTTTTTTGTAGATTATGGTGAGACATTCGCCTATAGCGACACAGCATTCATATACCTGTAACACGTAGTCTCGGTATGTTCTTATACATTCTACTCAATTTGGACAGGTTGATAATGTGCATAGACAATATGTGAATTTCATATGCATACCCCTTTGATACTCAATTTTATTTATTTTTTATTTTTTTACTTCCTCACAATTAGAAATTTATAAACAGATGCCACCAATTACAAGTTTGTATGCATGCATCTTCTGTTGATTAGGTTTTCAAAAATAAAGTAAATGATTTTTTAAAGGTTTGGACCATGTGTTCAAATTTCAAATTTTATTTTTATGAAAATCAAAGTAATTCTAGGGTCTTACTTGGCATGGTCACCTGAGGCCAACTTCATGTTTATATTTTGCGTTGTTTGGAGGGTTGCTTTCATCTTAAAACTGAAATTCCACACACTCTTTATTTAGAGAGGTTAGGTTATTGTATCTTGAAAGCAGATTAATTATAATCTGCAAGACGTTTTCATGTTTCTGCCTCCTATGAATCGCAGGAGGCCAAGATTGAAACATACACAATGGGGCTAAAAGGGCTTGATTATTAACTGAGCTAGGCTCAGCCCTACTTCCCAAGTAATAACTGGGTTGGAGCTTAGTCTGACCCTAACATGGTACGTTGCCTTCCTTAAGAGTGCTTACATAAAACCGTTTAATGGCCGCTTTAATCATATTTGTGATGCAGAGTGTATTTTTACGAGCATGGACTGAAAAGGGAGCTTAAAGCATGGATTTAATGCTCTGATGACACTAAAGGCAAGGGACGAACTCTAGAGGACTGAGATCAATGGATTTACACGCCAGAGATCCGAGAAAATCAGACCGTTCATGTTAAAGAGGCTCGAAAATGGTCCAGAATGCAAGATCACGGGGTTCCTGTCATCCGATTGACTCAAAACTTCATACATATGATGGGGGCCATAAATTATCCGTACGTATTAAATTTCATCCATTGGATACCTCTGGAAGTGGCCCAACGGACTGATCAGCCCATTAATTCCTTAAGTGGGGCCCACATGGTCTTTGGATATGCCTCAAATTTGGTGTCAACCCATTACATGAGGAGATAAAATAGATGATCGGATCAGATTTTTCAGAAACCCTGCATGTACAGCGCGTGTACATAGGGTACGTGCGCGCGCCACACCAGACGACCAAAGCGGTCCACAGACGGTTGACCCATCTTCTTTCCGCACCCGCGTCCAGCGGACGGACGCAGGCTGGCCATTTTTGGGCCATTTTTGGCTAGTGGGCCCCACCCATCACCCCTTTGGAAGATCTGAACCATCCATTGCATCCGGAATGGGGGTTTAACCCATGCCTAGATTTCCTTTTGGCATCATGCAAGCTTCTTCACGTTCCTAGTCGTTAAACACAGGATGGACGGCGGAGTAGAAAGATCGGTGGACCACACCTAATCCAAGCCACACAAACCGTTTCCAAACGGTTTTTCAAGGGCATTTCAATGGATGATGTGGATTTTCTTCCTGACGACACTCAGTGGGACACCGCACATCACAGCGTGACGTGCGCACCTCTGTTACGCAACAGAGCCTGCGGAAGAAATTAGTGGGCCACCATGGTCCATGATCCAGATAATCCGGACCGTCCATCAAGCTTGAAGGGACCTACGGATCACGGCCTAGGCGGAAGAATTCCAAAAGAAGACTTTATGGTGATTTCCAACCCTTTGAAAGACAACGGACGGAAGAAAGAAAGATCCCATGGGCCAAATCAACTGACAGCCAAAAATATACCATTCTAACTGGAATCTCGAGAGGATTTTGGCTGACGGTGTGGATTTCTCCTTTGGCATCAAGAATAGGGTCCACCGAGAATCAACGGAAGCTGATTTACGTAGGACTGTGCATCAGGAAAAGGATCCGGACGATCCGGGATGGAATGCGAGCTTGGCTAGGATCGGACGGCCGATCCTAGCTACCCAAATCAGTCTCTCAGGCTGGCTGATCATCGCCAAGGAGCCTGAACGGCTCAGATCTCACTCTTGGAGGGTCAGTTTATTAAAAACTTCACCTAGTTGCGCTGCGGCAACTCCAACTCAATTACGGACGGCAGCACACCTCTCCAGGGCCTGCTTTACCTATAAGAAAAGGAAAGAAAGAAAAAAGAAGGGTGGCACGTGAGCAACGGTTTGGCTTGGACGATGGCACAAAAGAAAGAGTAGTGGAGTTTGGTATTTCTTTTGTTTATTTCTTTTTTTATTTTTATTTTATTTTACTTTGTTTAAAGGATCCAGCCGCATCATGCCTGTGTGTGGCTAAACCTCTTAGCTAGGGCTAAGAGGTGAAGCCTGTAGCAAGATAGGAGATTCTATTTTGTGCCTTTAATTTAAAATTCATAAACTGAATTTGATTTTAGTTGATTATTAAAGGAATATTTTTCTTAGTCTTTAATGGTCGGTTGTGACTGAAATTACAATGGGTTTGCAATGGCTTTGAGTATTTCTTTTCCCTTTTAATGTTTATGAAGTCAGGAAGCCCTGTTGTTCATCATTGTTCCATGGGCATGGTAGGATGACAGTACCCCTCCTGATCTTCATACATTGTTGGTTGGTTGGTAATTAGTTTAATTCTGTTGTTTACTTTGTCTCCTGGGCATGGTTTGGTGATGGAATCCATTCTAATTCATATACCTTTCATCTCTTGAAAACCAGAACAAGTAAGTTCAGTTTAAATTCCATAATACTTGATGCAGGCATAAGATCTCCCTGATCTCTACAAGTGGATCCTTAGAAAGGTTAGCTTATTGTATTTTGAAAACAGATTTATTATAATCTTTAAGACGATTTCATGTTTCTGCCTCTTGTGAATGTCTAAGGCTACGATTGAAACATACACAATGGGGCTAAAATCAAAGGCCTGATTATTAACTGAGCTAGGCTCAGGCCTACTTCCCAAGTAATAACGGGGTTGGAGCTCGGTCTGACCCTAACATGGCACGTTGCCTTCCTTAAGAGTGCTTACATAAAAAAGTGATGGTCTCCTGCAAGCAAGTAAAGAGTTTGGGCTTTAGGTGGGATCTTCCATGGTGTGGTTCTAAATTTCTTGCAATTCACTTTCAAGTGCATGACCCATATTAGCCCATACAGGGTCAAAAAACTAGGTAAATGTGTGATTCAAGTGAGCACACTCTAAGGGAATTAAGCAGTTGAGAAAGGGATGAAACCCTTATTTGTACATGATCCACAGTTTTTATGTGTTCTCTTTAGATTTCACATCAAAAGTTAGACCTGGTGCTCAAAAATATACCCATCTATTTTTCAGGTAGGTAGCACTAAGGGAAACAATTTCACAATATGATTTGAAAAAAAAAAAGAAGTAATTTTAATTGGGAGGTTCACTCTAATTTTAAAGTCCTTTACTTCCACCTGTATACATAGGTGGGTGACAGGTGATGGATGATGAAGATGAGGAAGAGATGGCTGATTCCATTGTGGTTCTTGCAATGGTTGCATGTGTTGTAGCTGTTGGGGAATACTGTCGACACTACTTGTTTAGAGAACAGGCTCGAATAGGGGATGATGCACGTGCCAGATTTATCAATTCCATTATTCGAATAGGTGATAGAGATTGCATTACTCAACTTAGGATGAAGCAAGACGCATTTTTCCATCTATGTGAAGTAATGCATGATAAGACAACCTTACGTGATACACGTAACGTTAGTTTGGAGGAACAACTAGTCGTGTTCCTGCATAAAGTCGGCCACAACGTCCGAAATTGTGTGATAGGACACAGATTTTGTCGTTCTAGTGAGACTATAAGCCGTCACTTTCACCGAGTTCTAGATGCGGTTGTTTTCCTGTACGCTGAGTATGTTAAGCAAGTAGGCACACAAACACTGATTGAGATTCAGGAAAATACACATTGGGCTAACTATTTCCAGGTATTATTATAGACCAAGTGATCGTTCATTAATCTAAACATAAAAATATATATCATTTGATACTAATCCTATAGGCTCGAAAACTCTTCCACTATAGGATTGCATAGGTGCAATCGACGGGACATATATTCAAGCACACATAGCAACATCAAAACATGCAAGCTTCCGCAACCGAAAGGGTATCTTGTCGCAGAATGTACTTGCTGCTTATTCCTTTGATATGTCAATATTGTACATGTTAGCTAGATGGGAATATTTAGCGTCGGATGCGAGGGGCCTACATAATGCCCTGACGCGAACTGACGATCCTCTTATTGTGCCCCACGGTAACTAATATTCATTATCATTCGCGGATTAATTGGTGAGTATTATCATCTTCATGCAAAACTGAAAGAATCATTTCTGCAATTGTATAGGAAAATACTTCATCGTCGACGCTGGTTACACTCATTCACCAGGGTTCATGGCCCCTTATCATGGAGCTCGATACCATCTGCAAGAGTACCGTACCGGGAGACCACCCATGAATATGAAAGAATTATTTAACTATCGACATGATTGAGCAATGTTTCAGTGTGATGAAGGGAAGATTTTCAATTTTAAAGACGGCTATGCAATATCCTTTTGATACATAGGTTAAAATTGTCATTGTTTGTTATGTGCTACATAATTTCATACGAAAAGAAGATAGATCGGACCAAAACTTGTGTGACATAGGTGTACTAGTGGGTGACGTTGAGGCTAATCCCACCTCAAATGAGGTATCAACAATTGATGAAAGGCAATGGCTAGTCCAAGTCACTCAACGAGCGAAGGATGAGTGGATCAGAACTCATGATAAGATCGCAGAGCGCATGTAGGCAGACGCCTAAAACAATAGTAGGATTCGATAGACCTACTCAGTTTTGGTGATAATAATGACATACTAGATGACTGAACTAATGGATACACCGAGTTTTTTATACACGTTCAAAATATTAGTTTTTGCTATTTGTACAACTTGTTATAAAAAAAATTTCTGCAAATGTCAATAACTGTTTATTTATCTACATATAATGTTGGAAAATCTTCTAATTGACACATACTGCATCCGCATGATTCTCTTTGTGTAACTGCCTTCCCATTTATACATATGTGATATGTCGGCTAATTTGGAAGGTTCCACTCCGACTCCGACGCAGTCGCCACTACTAGCCCGGTTCTACAAACACGTTGCTCACCACATGAAAAGTCCATAAAATCTCTGGCAGAGCCTTCCTCTTGCACTACCAAGATCAAATGAACTAGAACTATGGATCAAGTTTTGTTCGACACCTTGATTGAGCAAATTGCGCTAGGTCGAAAGAAAGATAATGGCTTCAAATGAGAAGCATATCAAGCGGCCGCCGACAAGGTCCATAAACGTACACAGATTCTTGTCACCTAGTAAAATGTCCAAAATAGATTAAGGTATCATAAGAGGGAGTACGGTGATATAAAGGACATGCTGGTTGCGAACGGTTTCGATTGGGACAGTGAGCGCATGGTGGTGACAGCCCCAGACGATGTTTGGGAGGAGTATTTAAAGGTAACATAAACTGTAGTTTTGGTTGTATAAAATTTTGAAAGTCAACTGACATTTACTGATATTCAAAATTATCATGTGTATAGTCTCATCCGCGAGCTGAGAGGTTGCATGGCAAGTGAATTGAACGGATGGATGATTTATCGGTGATTGTCGAATCTGACCAGGTTACAGGCAGATATGCGTAAGGAAGTAAAAACATTGCGGCATCCTCGTCTAGCGTTTATAGAGACCTGAATGAATCGTGGAGAGAGCTGGACGATGACATAGATGCTACCGTGGACCTATCTGAAGAAAATCTTTATGAATCACCTAACAATTATTGCCAATCAACTGACAGTCAAATAAGGAAAAATAAGCCATTTCAGGACACTCCCAATCGTAGAACCTATTTGGTTAGATTGTGTAATCCTATGTATAGCCAGTGTTCGAAATATCGATACTATCGGCCGATATATCAGCCGATATTATCGGTATCGGGCCCTAGCGAGACGAAACTCCTCCGATAACCCCCGGAAGATACCGAAAATCCAAAATATCGGCCAATATTATCGTCGATATCGCACACTTGGGAGAGTATCATTATCCAAAAAAAGAAAGAAAAACTTTCAACGGTAGATTTCGGTACCTGTAAAGAAGATCGCCCTGATCGGAAGCTGTGTTTGATGGGCCATTCGAATAGAAGCCTCTGATTTAGAGAGATTTGGGCGCAAATTCCGTCGAAATCCCCGAAATCATCGGCCCTTGGGAGAGATTTTAGCATTCCGGCGTTCCGGAACCCTCTCTGCTTCGAAAAAAAGGGCCCCAAGCCCTTATTCAGAGGAGGCGAATGGACTGGTGCATCGCACGTCATCGACTGTGTTGACGTTACCAAGTTATGTGGGTCCAGTCATGAGGTATATATTATATCCAAACTGTTCGTCCATTTGGCGAGCTCGTCGTAAGGCTTTATCCGAAAAATAAGACAGATCCAAAGATCAAGTGGACCACACTGGAAAAAAGCAGCGGGATATTGAACGTCCACCATTGAAACCCTTTTGGGGTCGCAAAAGTTTTGGATCGTATGATCAAGGTCTTTGTGACCTCATGAACAGATTAGATGGAAAACGAACGTTATGGTGGACCCTACGAATGTTATAACGGTGAGAATCATTGTCCTCACTGCTATTTGTGGTGTGGTCCAATTGAGGTTTGGATGTCACTCATTTTTGGGTTCATGATCTAAAATGATCTCTCCAAATGGATGAACGGTGTGGATATAATAAGTACATTATTGGTGGGGCCATGTAACTCTGATCTCCTTTGAACTGTTTGTACAACTCAGAGGTGGATGATTGTAGCGCTCGTCTGGGCTTCGCATGAAGTTCATGCGCTGGAAACTTAGGTGGGGTCCACCGTGATGTTTGTGAGAAATCCACTCCGTCCATCCGTTTTTTGAGCACATTTTAAGACATAGGGCAAAAAATGAGCCAGATCCAAGACTCAAGTAGGCTGAAAACGTGAGGATTGAAGGTCCACAATTGAAATATTCGTGGGGCCACAGGTTTTGAATCAGTCTAATATTTGGGTTTTCAATTCATCCTAGTAGTAATGACGTAATGAATGGTATGGATGGAATGTAAACATCATTGTCGACCCAGGAAGGTTTCAACGGTAGGAATTTCCCTACCCACCTTTTTCTTTAGTGCGGCCCACTTGAGTCCTGGATCCTGCTCAACTTTTGCCTCGAGTCTTAAAATAAGCTCACAAAACTGATGGATGGAGTAGATTTCTCACAAACATCACGGTGTGCCCCACTCCTGTGAAAAGATTTAGTAGGAAATCCGCGTCCCATCTACGCATGACACATGCCCATACCTCATGTGGTACACTAGTCAATCCACACCCTCCATCCATTTTCATAAGTAATTTTAAGGCATGAGCCCAAAAAGGAGACAAATGAAAGATCAAGTGTACCATACTATAAGAAAATGTGGTGGCAATGATATCCACCATTGAAGCTTTTTAGGACTCACCGTAATGTTTATTTGCCATCCAATCTATCCATAAGGTTTGACAAACCTGGATGGGAAAACAAAAATATTAGCTTTATCCAAAAAATTTATAGCCCCAAAATAGTTTAATGGTGATCATTCAATGAACACTATTTTGTGTGGTGTGGTCCACCTCAGATTTGGATTTGCCTTACTTTTCAGCCCATGCCCTAAAATGACATGTTAAAATGAATTCCAATTGATGTTTGGATGTGACTCATTTTCATATATATCTTTATACATTTATAAATGGTATGCATCATATTTAAATATATTTACCTTAGTTTAATCGAATAGCGCATAACTTAGTACCATATACAAAGGAAACTTATTATGTCCACGCCTTTTTTTGAGATTTTGTGATTTAAAAGTGTGTATTAAGGTCTTTTTAAATAATCCCTGAAGTTTCATTGAAAAATTCAACAATTTTCCCCATGTTTCCCCATGTTTCCCAAAAAAGTGCTATAAATTATGCAATACAAATGATATATCCCGTGCGATAACCGATACGTATTTGTATCCCAAGGGTGCGATATATTGCGCGATATTGATATTTCGAACACTAGCAGCCACCAACTATACCCTCCGACCCTATGATGTCGTAGGCATGTCTCTCACGAGTGTCGCAAAGGCTCTGCGTAACTTCAGACTTGGAAAGGAGGTCAATTGAACGAGTAAGGACTTAGACATACTGGAAGAGGTTTAAGGGCTAACCAATGCTGAGTTTATTAAGGTTGGTCAATTCCTGAATAAGGATGAGAAGCTTGCATCCTTTTTTGTTGCTCTACGGCAGGAACGTTGTGTTGATTGGCTTAAAAAAACTCTATCCGATTTGAAGAGTTATGATGACGGTGGTTCTATTTGATGGTTGTTGATCTTTGGGATTTCAAAACTTTGCAAGTTGGGTACAGTTTATATAGTAATTCAGGTGGTCAAATATTTGCTACAAGAAACTTTTTTTTTTAGCATATAATAACTTTCACATATTTTTTGTTACGGCTTCTATTTTTGGATTCCTCATATCTGGTAGGGATAGTGTTATACACTGGCCTTTGACCGTTCCTGGGATGATATCCTTGATTTGTAATTATTTAATCTAATTCTGGATCAATTGCTTTTGTTATGTAACTTTTTTTCTGATAGGACCACACACTTCATATGGAGAAAAGGTATGCTCCCCAAACATATATCAAATGGTTTTATTATATTATATATTTTTCATACGATTGGATGTGCCTCTTTCTTTGTAAATGCATATGACTTTCAATTTGTTACTATTCATTGCGATAATGGGCCTCTCTTTACAGATGGCGAAGGAAAAATACTATGTTGTCCTGGTTGGGCATCGGCCAGGAATTTATCTTACATGAGATGATGCGCGAGTCGAGGTGGAGGGATACAGTGGGGGCCGTCATCGAGCGTTCAAGAATTTGAGAGAGGCTATGACATGCTGGGATCGTTTTTTCAGTCTGGCGAGTGCACCGCCAACACATGGACGTGGATCTCTCTCGGGAGATGTGGCCACATCAGTGGACACAGTTGATGTCCATCATTCTGCAACGCTGTCTATCCAACAGACAACCCGGGCTACTATTTCTAGGCCCACGTCCACTGATGATCTCCCCCCTTCAGCAGCAAAGAGATTTTTGGCACTCCTGATTGGAATTATGAGTTTTTTTTTTACAATGTATATTATTATTAAATTATATATATTGTTGGGAATGTGAACAACTTGTTTAATTTGCATGATTTCAAGACATTAATATAGTCAAGGTAGGTGCTGCAATATTAGCTGATATCATAATCATCTATGCAGATTTGATATAGTACTTCTACACATATGCACATATTTCATACCGAATGTTGCGTATGGATGAGATCATGTGGTGTGGCCGTAAATGATCCAGTAAAACATATGGACAGTTCGGATGAAACAGATACATCATTGTGGGTCCCACAGAGCACCGGCCACTAGCTACGGTGGACTCGTTTGGGTGTGGTAGGCAACCCGATTTAGACCAGTCAAAGCCATACATGCGAACGGCTGATCCCACAGTCCGCTTGGGACCACTCTGACATCCAAACGTGCAGGGTGGAAATACAGTTGGTTTCATATCCAATCCCATCTGCATCCAAATGGCTGTGACAATCCAAACAGGCGGGGGTTTTGGTCCCAGGATATAAGAATCCCATTGGACGTCCAACCATCCACGCCATCATTACCTTAAAAGCCATCCCATCCCTCCTAATCTCATGGGATCGGTCCGGCCAAACACACCCTAGATGGATGCACATCAATCCAAATAGTATGGACCCTAGGAAAGGTGTGGTACATTTCTCCTCACGGTACGTGCAGCGAGCATGTGTGGAAAGTTTGGGTTCTGGACCCATTATTGTTGTGATTAGACAACTAAACCTATTAACCATCTAATTAATCAATTTTGCTACTTGAACGTGGAATTTTTATTCAGTCTTTTTTATGGCCACTGATGGGATGACTATGATAATGTAATCCTCAGGCCTTCATTCCCACCGTGCAGGGGTTTTGCTAATGTCCCCACCCCTGTGACACCATAGCTACATCCCACACCTTTTGAATGACGCAGTTCACGTCCAGTCATCAATCAAAACGACTGATTCAACAGTACCAGTAGATGCGGATCGCGTCCTACCCCCGCCCGTCCGTAACCCCGAACGGGCAATTCTATGGGCAGGCCCACCGGGATGTATCTTACATCCAAGCCGTCTATCCCTTTTCTCAGATTGCTTTCAAGGCATCAAAACAAAAATGAGGCATCAAAACAAAAATGGGGCAGATCCAACGATCAAATGGACCACACCACAGGTGACTCTTACATTTAATGCAATAGTCATTTAATGCTCTGTCCATTTAATGCAACCAGGTTTATTGTTTGGTTTGGTCCACTTGAGCGTTGGATCAGCCTCATTTTTCTGTTCATGCCTTAAATTGATATGAGAAGATAGATTAACGACTTAGATGTATGGATACATCACGGTAGGCCGGCCCACAGAGCTGCCCCTACAGGGCTAGAGAGGGGCGGGCGTAGGATGCAATCCGCGTCCAGTACCAACGGGAGCCGACCATGGTGCAAGAATCGCTCCTATTAGCCGATAAATCATGAATGAACCCAATTTGTTACAACTGCATGTTTCTCATGAGACGTAGAGCTCATGGTCGCAACCATTAAACCAAAGTGTTACTTTGACGTTGTAATCCATAAAACGTGGGGTCGTGGGGTTACAGATGTTTTGGATCAAGCTGTTATTTGTGTTTGGGAGGTGAGCTTTGCCCTATCCATTGCTTATAATTGTGTTGCCCACCCTTTTTATTTTTCTTTAAAAAGAAAAGAAAAAAAATAAACAAAGATCTTTGCATATTTCAATATTGGGGCAAGTTTACGGATATACGTAATAAAATTGGCGCCCTCCTTGACATAAAAAAAAAAACAAAACAAAACAAGAAGGAGAAGAGGAGACCAGAAAATAAAACTAAGATGCAGGGTCAGAGATAGGACTACAAGTCTGTAATGAATCCGAGCCCCATGCGGTCAATGAGTTCTCCTCAAGGCAGAAGGGGAAGCTCAGCAGCCCGAGCAAAGTCCTTGCCTATTTGTCGTTGTGTTTGGGAGGTGAGCTTTTGATATAGAGTAGGTCATGCATTTACGTCCAAGATCAGAGGAGGCCTGATCAAAGGTAGAAGTCATCAAGATTGTCAAATCCTTAAAGCAGGCATATCTCACAAAACTGAACAAGTTACTTAACTTACAATATATGATTTTAGAGTAGGACAAGCAACTTTAGCCAACTAACTCGACAGATCCAGGTTACCCACACCGATTTTGCGAGATTCCATCATATCATCGGTCAAATTCTATATTTATTTTCATTTTTACTATTTTTAGTAAGTTTTAATTTAATCATAACCCTTCATCTGTTAAACTTTCGGAGTTATGTCTAACATGAAAAGTGCATAGAATAATTAGAAGAATAATGTAATTAAGCCATATATGACACTATAAAAATACAAACTTACCATTTATAGTAGGTAACAAATTTTAGGGAGTTTTAGTTATAGTTTAATTCTGAAATTTCTTCAAGGCTCGGTATCCCTATTTAAGGGGTTGTAGATGCATTTATTTCATTCGTCATTCAATTTACAAATTTTTATAAATACTATTTTTATTTTCTTGTCTTTTTCTCGTGGATTTGAACGGCCTCCGTGACTCTATGAATTCAAAGTAGTTATCCCTGAGGAAGACGGTGATCGAGCTCATCACGTTCATCCTGTCGTCAGCTTTGCCATATTCATTGCTTATAATTGTGTGGTCCTCCCTCAGGCACTGATGGAGTTGATTTTTTGGGTCCTCAGCCTAGCATGCGTGGTTCGCATGATAATCAAGGTGAATTTGACACGAACACCGTGCCGTGGTGGCTCCACCCAGCTAACAACATGTTCTACTTTACATTGCATTTATTAACATTAATTGATGGTAATTTTCTACGCTGGTTGGAGCCCTGTAATACATACATTGCAGTGGTTCCCTGTGCTGGTCGAATATGCTTCGGCTGTAAAAGCAGATGCAGGGATGCGGATTTCCTGCAAAAGGCTTCAGCTGGAAGTTTCTGTGCAAGCATGTTGGGCGGGGCCCACTGATATGTTTGTGATGAATCTACCCCGTTCATCTTTTTTGAGAGATTATTATAGGATGTGAGACCAAAGATGAGGTGTATCCAATACCCAAGTCGGCCACATGAGAGGAAATAGTGGACATTCAATGAGCACCGTTAAAACATTCTTACGGCTATAAAAGTTTGGTATCAGGCTATATTTTTTGTGTTTTCACTTTATCCCATTGGGAATGACTTCGTAAACAGCTTGGATAGCATATGAACATAGGTGGAGCTATCCCCGAAAGGTTTCAACGGTCAGAATTTCTTTTCCCAATTTTCCCTCCGTGTGACC
The DNA here is from genome assembly GCF_029962835.1 of Magnolia sinica. Classification (NCBI taxonomy): domain Eukaryota; kingdom Viridiplantae; phylum Streptophyta; class Magnoliopsida; order Magnoliales; family Magnoliaceae; genus Magnolia; species Magnolia sinica. Next base: position 35,837 of record NW_026682787.1, read on the forward strand.
ACTTGAGTTTTTCATCCACCAAACTTTTGGTCACACGTCCGAAAATGAGTTCGAAGAACGGATGAACGGAATGAATTTCTCACGTACATTGTAGTGGGCTCCACTCAGCATAATTGCGCAGGAACTTTCAGGCAGATTGCAGAGTGGCGCTGCATGAGGAGACGGATTGGCTACTCCCCCTAACACCAGCCCCTTGGCTGATGGCTGGTGCTCTGTGGGCCCCACCATGACGTATGTGTTTCATCCATTCCGTTCATCCATTTTTACAGATTATTTTAGGGATTGCTTCAAAAAATTATAGGGATATAACTCTCAGGTGAACAACAACACAGGAAAACAATAATGATTGGATATCCACCATTAAAATCCTCCTAAGGCCCACTGTTCTGTTTATTTGACATCTAATCTATTTATTAGGTCATAAAGACCCAGATGAAGGGAAAAAAATAAACATTGGCTTGATCCAAAACTTTTATGGCCCCAAAATGTTTTTAATGGTCAACGTTCATTCAACACTCTTTCCTGTAATGTGGTCCACTTGAGACTTTGATATACCTCATTTTTCCTCTCATGATATAAAATGATCTATAAAAATATAAAAATAGAAGGATAGCATGGATGAAACACATACACCATGGTGAGACCCACAGTGCACCGACCACCCGCCATTGGCTGGTGGCGGGGGAGTAGCCAATCCGTTTCCGCGCTGGAAGTGGCCAGTACTCTGGACAGTGCTCTATTGCCCCAGCTATGACTTATGTGTTTTATCTATGCCGTTCATCGGTTTTTACATAGCATAATCCCGTAAGGGAAGCAGATCCATATTTGGTGTTGACCACACCACACAAAAAGTGGTGATTGAACGTCCAACATTAAAAACTTCCCGGGTCACAAAAGTTTTGAACGAAGCTGGTATTTTTGTTTTATCTTCCTCCAGGTCTGAGTTAACCAATATGGTAGATGGAAAATAAACATTACAGTGACCCTAGAAAGATTTTAACTGTGGATGTTCAATCACCATTATTTTCTTGTGGTGTGGTCCACTTGAGATTTGGGTCTGTCTCATTTTTTATCTTGTGAGATAAAATGATCTAGAAACATAGATCGACGGGGTGGATAAAACATATACATCATGGTGAGGCCCACACAGCTCTGTCCAGTAGCCATCTCGCTACTGGCAGCGTCAGTATTCAATCCGTGTCCTTAAAAAGCTACTTATGGTTTGTTTCTCAAGAGACACGTGGGCTACATGGATAAGAAGGGGAACACTAGGGGAAAAGTTGGTCCGAGTTTCTGAGTCAGATAACCATGTTGAATGGGTTTAGCTCTCGATAAAATGAGATTGAAAGAAATACTCTGAATGCATGTGCGAGTAAATGATATCGTACAGTGACAGGAAGATCAACACACAATTGATCGAGCCAAAGGTAGCTTCGTAAAAAGGAAAAGGCTTACACAATATTCATGAAAATATCATTTCTGTTCAGTTGTGTCATCCATTAATATATAGAGAAACACATGAAACAGAAATTAAAGAGGAATTATAGTTACTACCCGATTGACGTTTTGCACTCCAGTTTGCATTTTGGGGTAGGGAAATTCTGAGTAGGGAAACCCTGAACTTCCATTTCTTGGTCTACATATACACGGTTAAGAAGAGACACAGCAACAGCCCACACTCTTTAAGTGCCAAAAAAAAAAAAAGAGAGACAGAGAGAGAACCAAGCTTGGTTCAAGGTGTGTGATAACACTTATTGTTGCAAAAATATTGATTTTAATAAAAAATATATTTTAATAATAAAATATAATATAATATAAAAAGTTGTTTTGAAAAACACTTTTCTACGGGTTTTTTAGGAATAGTCCCACATGGAAAGAGAAGAAAAATCATGGTTTATATGAAGGATGTGGAGTATTATAATATTTACCTACATAATCGGTGGACTATGGACCTTGCGTGTTCCAGTGCGCGCGCACTCGACGTGAGCACGAGCACGGTCTCGGTCTCGGTCATGGGCTCGGTGCGAGTGTAGGCATGTGAGGCGGTGTGACTGTAGAGGCGCTAGTGGCGCGGGCATGGGCTCGGGCTCGATCTCGGGCTCGGGCTCGGTGTGAGGGCATGTGGTTGTAGAGGCTCTAGTGGCGCACTTTGCACTTCGCACTTCGCATGTCCGCATCGTGTCGCAGAGGATCGCTCCTTCGAGACCTTGAGCGAGCCGGAGCGAGTCGCGGTGCGACTAAGTGGCTATGGCGGGTGGTGGTTAGTAGAGAGACTAAAGGACTAAGAGAGAAATCTCTCGGTATAAATAAAAGGACTAAAAAGAGCCGTTCACGAATAACTGAGCCATTAGTTTAGGGTCCATTGTAATCGCTGCATGGCTAGCCCAATAGCTAGAAAAACGGCTAGTTGTTGTCTCACAACGATCGGCATCAGCACTTAATGGTCCATGCACTGTGATCGGAAAATGGCCATAAAATGGCTAGTTTTCCAACAAGAAATGGCTTATTGGAATTTAAGTCTAGGACCATAACCCCTAGCCATCCTAGCCTATAAAAGGAGGACCTGGATGGGTTTCCAAACCATCTCAACTCACTCCGGCAAACCCATACGAACCGAGACACCAACCCCTCTCCACTCATATATTCAAGTGTTTCCAAGCAACATAGTAAGGATTAAACCTTAGCTTGAAGAACAGGCCAGCAGTGTGGTCTAGAACAGTTCAACTGAACCGGTGGCTGAAGATTTGAACTAACCTGTGCAGAAGTCAAAACTCTTTTTCTCTTATTTTCTTCTTCTTTTAGGATTTTTTCCTTTATACCGTAATACTGCCAGAAAGTGTGTAAAAGTGAGTTCCATTTGGTGGGCCTTCTGTTTCTTTATGCAAATCCACACCAGGCTTGTCATATCCTAGAAGTATTTGCCTGTAACCTATCGGCATACTCAATTCACTTGAGTAAGGGCAAATAACGCTTTAAGGATGGCATTTCAGACATGCTGCTCGTCCTGATTTCTGATTATTTTGCACTTTTCGGTTTCCACATTATACGAAATACATTAATCAGTATAATTTTCAACAGCTTTTGGGGGCATGGTCCATCCGTGGCAGAGATGACAGAGCTAGAAACTTGATTACAAGTGCAAAGCCTCAGGTAATGTATCTTATAATTCCTCAACATCAAATGAAGTGTTGCTTGTGCAGTCAGCTAATGCAAGGTACATATTCCAGTGGCACATTTGTAACCTATCGTCGAGAATGTTGGGGACTTGCATAAATACAGAGTCAAGTTAAGCAAAGTAATCCCAATCACACAATCAAATCCAATAAAGAACAATCCAAATTTATATAGAAAAACTCTTGCAGGATAAAAATCACGGCACAATGCCAGAATGCATTAGGATTAACAAAGATACAAGAGATGGAACCTTGCCGATCAAAGCCCCTGAGAAGAAAACCCTAACTTTTCTTCTCTCCGAAACCTTCTCAACCCTTTAGCATGTTTTCTTCCTTATTCTAAGCCCATTTACACACTCCTATTTAAGTAAAAACAGAAATAAAAATAATTTATGCAAAACTGTGTAACACGTCAATCTATCCGCTAGATCTATAACAACCCCCCCTTTTTTTTTAATGGTGGGAACTAAATCCCACTCTTTTGATCAGCCTCATTTTTTGGCCCATGCCCTAATATGGATGAGAAAACTGATGGACGGAGTAGATTTTTCACCTTATCTGTCGCAGATTAGAAGACGGATTTTATCCGTCGGGAAAAAACGACTCAGTAAACAGCGACGGATGATATCCGTCGTTTATTTGGTTTTATGACGGATTTGGTCCGTCGTAAATTTGCGATTTTGGCCTAGTGTGCCACCATCAACCGTCTATCATGTTAGGACCCACCATCATCTGAACTATTCATCAAGTGGCCCATAACTTTCTAACGGATGGTGTCCAACCCCCACTATCTTCAATGTGCGCCCCTATTTGAAGTTCGATCTGCCTCATTCTTGAGCCAAGGCCTTAACGCAACCTAAATAATCAATCGCTTAGATCTCTCTCAAATATCCTAGTGGACCCTACCTAACTTCCGTGGTGGACTCAATTCTTGCAGCCAGCATACATTGCGGAGAAACTAGACCCACGCTCTGCATCTTCTCCTCTTCTTCTCCAGAATCTAGTGACAACCCATCTCCACTGCTACTCTCTCCATTTCACCATTCAGTGGTCCTTAATCCTCCAGCGAGTCGCCTCATCACCAAGATAGTTAGAAAAGAAGATATCACGGGAGTGGGCGAAGAATGAGCGAGTCACTGAGTTGCAGAGTCGGTGCATCTATCTGTTGTTGACCTGTTTGGCAGAGGAAGAATATTTGAGGAGAGAGATGAAGAGAAGTGAAAAGCAGGAAAAAAGAAGAAGAAAAATACCATAGAAAGAAAGAAAACGAAGTAGAGAGGAAGAGAACTGAAAAGCGGAAAAAAAAAGAAGAAAAATAGTTATACCCAGAAAGGAAATGGACAACTCGAAAGGAAAGAAAGGAAAGAACGTCCTGAAATTCATCTGCCTGCAACACCAAGAATAAGATTAGAAGCGAGAGAGAGAGAGAGAGAGAGAGAGAGAGAGAGAGAGAGAGAGAGAGAGAGAGAGAGAGAGTAATATAGAAGAGGAAAGAAGGAGAGCCCAGAGGAGAGAAGGAAGTTTCACAGAGTTGATTTGACGAGTCAACCAACAACCCGTTGAGTCTTCACATTCAAAACAATTCCAAGTTTAATACAAACCTTATATGCGATCCCTGACAGGTAGACTCTCCTTTAACCCATCTTATATTCAAAACAGTATGCTAGTTAGGGTTGATGTTATTGACTCATTGAGTCAACTCACTGAGTCATTAGGTTGAGTACTTAAATTTCACTAGAGAATAGAAACTTTAGTTTAATTTATGTATGACCAACAATTTTAATTTCATGTAGATGCCTTCACTAATTTACGTAGAAACTGTAAAGAGTTGCACCAAGTCCCTTAGTGTATAATGCGTTCAACTAAGTTAGATACGGGCAGAGTCAGATCGCGAACATGTTAAGACCAATCATACATCAAATTCTAACACATTAAATCAGGTAGGTAATCTTCCTGGTTGAAAACCCTACAGTTATACTATAAACTTACGTTAGTATGTAAATTTACATTCTTCTCTTAATTATCAAAGTGTATAATGAATTCCTTAAATTGTATTTACATGTTGTATATCAAATTTGTTTAACTCTTATTACGTGTATAGATTGAATTTAATGTATTATAATTATATGTTGTGGACTGCATTTATCATTATTTTTATATGTTATAGATTGGAATTATTTCATCATTATTATATTTTGTAAATTAAATTTAGTTGTTTACTATTACATATTGGACAATGAAGTTATTTGATGATTATGGTGTATTTAAGTTATTGGTGCTTTGTCCTAAAAGGAACATTACATTATTTTGTTACAGGTTCTCTGCCCAAGGTCATTCTTGAAAGGATCAGCACAGGTGATCTGTCCTGGGTATTTACCCTAAAAGTCTATTCATCGGTGCTCTGCCGAGAGTCATTACCTAAAAAGATCAACACCGGTGCTCTGCCAAAGATCATTCTCTGAAAAGATCAACACATGTGGGTGCTCTGTCTTGAATTGAACCAAAAAAGATTTTGAATGATTGTCTTATATTATTTTGTTATTATAAATCATTATTATTGTCATGTAAAATTCTGATTCAATACTTGTCATTAGTCATGTTTATGTTATTAATATATTGATATTATCATAGAATTTTCAATTTTGGAAAGGATGTGACCCTACGAGCTGTTGCGCTCACACCTGTATAGATTATTTTACAGGGTTTGTATATGAAGATTCAGTTAGGTAAGATTGAAGACTTTTTTCCTTATTTAATTAGAAATTAATTAAAATTCAATGTATGTTATTATTAATTATTTTTTAATATCAATGTAATTAGATATTCAAGAATTGATTTGTAGATATTATTTAATGATAATTATTTTTAACCCCTTTAGTTACTCTAATTGCCTTGAAAATCATGAAAAATAATGTGGGTTGTGGTGTATATTTTGTTCAAAGTCAACTCATAGCCCGTGAATTCAAATTCAGGCCTAGCCAACTCAGATACTAAATTTCGGGGGGTGACACGACCGGTTAAAATCTTTGGACCTATCGACCAAAGTTTTCGATCTGTCAAAAACACCAAAAGCTATCTAGAGAGTTTTGCCAAAAAAAAATGATTTAATTCAATATCCTTCAATCAGTTGACCAGACTATCGATCGGTTGAAGGGTCCTATTTTAACACAGATTTGAGGCATCTGAGTTTCAACAAGGAAATCTTCATAATCTAGTTTCAATAGAGAAATCATCATAATCTGTTATCTATATTAAAATGGTCATAAAACATAAATGGGGCACCACTTCTACTTGGTTTCTTGACAATGCATCTTTCAATCAGTGCGAGCATAGAACAGATGATTTTCTCCTTGATTTTTTGATGCAGGGATGGACGTGATGACCATCTTCCTGAAGGGGATACCTACTCCGAATCCATGGAGCTTTTCTGGACTCCTCGCAGAGATACCTCGAATCCATGAGGGAAAATAAGAAAATAGAAAAAATTCTAGAAATTCAAAATTTAATTGATGGAAGATGAAAACGCATTTACAACCATTTAAATAGTGATACCGAACTTTGGAATAAGTTTCAGAATCAAACTCCAACTCAAACTTCCTAAAATTCGTGACCTACTATAAATAGTAAACTTACTATTTATAGACGACCATGATTTCTACTAGACTTCATGGTTTTGGGCCAAAAATAGTAAGTGTCATATTTGGCTTAACCATGTTATTGATCTCCTCATTTTTCTAAGCACTTTTAATGTTGGACACAACTCCTAAAGTTCAAAGGATGAAGAGTTGCAATGAAACTAAAACTTACTATAAATAGTAAAAACGAAAATAAAATGGATTTTTAACCGTTGATCTGATGGAACCTCACAAATTCGGCATGGGAAATCTGGCATAGTGTGGTTGGGTGGCTAAAGTAGCTTCTCCTACCCCAAAATTATATACGGTACATCGACTAACACATTTGGGTTTGCAAGATACCCCATTTTAAGGTTCTAACGGTCCGGATCACTTCCACCTCCAATCAAGCCTTCTCTGGTCCATCTTGGACATGGAAGTGTCCGCCACCCCCTCTACATTAGTTTTGAAAGCTAACGACATTTATTTGCTTTAATTTCGTTTATTTTCTACTAGATTCTCCCAAATGACTATTGAACCAGTAATAATGTTTGAGATAAATAGTTTACTTTCGTAGTATTTCCCCCAAAATTACTTGAGTAGGTGCTTTTTTTCGTCGGGATGGGCAATGCACTAACTTAATTCAACAAAATAGCAGATGTAGCCCCGCACAAAAATAAAAAATAAAAAAATAAAAAAATAAAAAAGTACTAGAGACGGAAGACAGGTTAAGAGCAAGAGCAACGGCAAAAGCCCAATACTAGCTCAAACAGACCGAAGAGAGCTAACTGTCTCTCTTTGGCTACAGCAAGAGCTAGCTGCCCATCATTTGGCCACAGCGTCTGCATCCCATTTGCCTGGCAATGGACATGCAAAAAGAAAACCTGCTGGCCGAAACTCAGATCAGTAACTTCCTCCACGTATGCAAATCTCCATGGTAAATTCCGCATGAGGCCCAACCAATAGCATTCAGCAAATCAATGGACCTAACCATTTTAAGATGAGCCACGGCATCCGCATAATTTGAATCTCTCCAATCTGATCGGAAAAGGTAAGATTGCGGAGAGAGCAGCTGTCAAAATCAGCTTTAAAAACCAGCACTAGAGGGTGGCTATTTCGGGGATCCAAATTCCTTTTACCCTTGTAATCACTGCTCAGATAAAACTATTCCAGATTTTGGTTTCAATTGGTCTTTCATTCTGAATAACAAATTCAACAGCATGAGAGGATTCAGATAAGCATAACTATACTAATATACTTTCTTTTATTAATTTAGGCTACTAATGTCTCGAAATAGAAGAGCACAGCCCCTATATAAGTTCAAAATGGACGTTCCTTTTTAAAGTTCATCTATCAGACCCTCAAAATACAAACCTGCACAATCAAGATATAAATAGTGGCCTTACAGAAAGGAAGAATGATCTCATCATGTGTTGCAGATCGAATGATTTTTAGTCCAGAAGATCTAGACAATGTGGCCCACCTGACATGTGTCCCATGCGGGCATGTGTGCTGGTTCCACACACATGTGGGCATCAAAAACTTGAGTGTTTCATAAGTCAGTTGAGATGTACGGGATTTGCACGGGCAACGGGGACACACACCAAGGGACGTGCCCTAGTGAGTGTCAATCCTGGGCCCTCCATCATATCAACAGTTGCACACTCTCCACGGATCCCAACCGTCCAATCAAAGCATTGGATCATGGAAGCGAGCATCGTTTGTACAACCTGCAACGCTAGAGAAGTACCTGGGCAGCCTCTCTGTCCGCTCCCAAATGGCAAGAAATGGAAATGCTGCCCCCTAACATCCACGTTATGACTCCGGTCACTTTCATCGGATGGCATGAATCTCTCAGGACAGAATTCAAGTGGGTCAACCCAATGCTCGGGGTCCCTTCCAATGGCCCACACATTAATGAACACTTGGGTGTTAGCTGGTACATCGTAGCCTCCTATTTTGCAGTCTTTAGTGGATTCTCTAGGAATCACTGGGACTGTCGGGTGCAGTCTGAGTGTTTCTTTGACAATTGCATGGAGGTAAGGAAGATTTGGGAAGTCGGATTCTCCGACCAATCTATTTTTTCCAACCACTGAATCGATCTCTACCCTTGCTTTCTTGAACAGGTCAGGATGGTTGATGAGCTCCGCCAAAGCCCATTCTGTTGTGATTGCAGTTGTATCAGTACCCGCCACAAAGATATCCTGTTGAAGATTCAAAAGATGGCATAAATACTTAACTGAACAAATAGTAAATAAGCTGGGATGGGCTTCCTCCAATTTTTGGGCCTCTGGGTAGTTAAAACCCCAATTCAGCCTATTTATAGTTGGGGCCTTTGGGCTTAGAACTTTGGAGTGGGGCGATGGTTATAAGAGTCAGGCAAGTCCATCCGAGTCGACTCGGACTCGGCCGGACCTGATCCGATTCGACACCAAGAGTCACCCGGATGAATCATGGTAGAGCCCGGTGATTCAGCCCCCACTCGCCCGCAACTTAACTCGAGACTGGACGAATACAATCGCATGGAGGGCCAACCTGGCCCAAGGGCTTGACTGTTTACAATCCATGCCATCCATCCATTTTACCGGCTCGCCCTAAAATGAGGCAGATGCAAGTCTCAGGTGGACCACCCCACGGTAAACAGTGGTGACCGAGCGCTCACGGTTGAAAACTTTCTAAGGCTACTGTAACGTTTATTTGCCATCTAACCTGTTGATTAGGTCACACAGACCTGGAATAGGGGAACACATGAATATCAGCTTTATCCAAAACTTTGATAGCCCCCTGGTAAATTTTTAATGGAGAGCATTCAATCACCACTGTTTTTTATAATGTGGTCGACCTGGCATTTGGATCTGACTCATTTTTGGACTCTTTCCTTAAAATGAGCTGGAAAAATGTACGGACAGCATGTATATAACACATACATCATGGTGGGGCCCATATTGTTTTTCTAGCATCAACGTAGGTGCTGTGTGCTATGCTACGCAATCAAGTTCGTTGTCACACATCTGATGTACAGGTCGTATGTGCTGAATAATCACGTGGACCACCGACCACGTGACGCCTGCTGGGAGGTCGGTGGATCCCTAACTATGTTACCCACCGTGATGCATGTAACTTACATCTATGTCATCCATTTGTTTTGAAAGCTAATTTTATGCCATGATCCCAAAAATAAATCGGATTTAAAAAAAAAAAAATAATAATAATATAGATGGACCACACCAAAGGAGTTAGTGGTGATTAAATACCTACCATTAAAATTTTCTTTGGGGCCATAAGAATGTTTATTTCCCTGTTTATAAGCTTACAAAGACCTGTTTGAAGAGGCCACTTAAATATCATCTGGATCAATCACTTTTACAGCTCACAAGTAGTTCTTAACAGTTAATCACCATTGTCTCCTACGGTATGGTCCACCTCACATTTGGATCTGCTGCATTTTTTTTAATCATACCGTAAAATGAGCTGTAAAACCGGATGGACGGGTGGATGTAAGGCACAAACATCATGATGGGCCCCACTGTTTAAGGATCCACCCCGGATCCATCAATACTCCCCCATCACGGGGAGCGGATTGGTGAGACCCCGGATCCACTAGGTGGTGGGACCCTGACTATAGGGTTCACAGTGAATAGACCTTAAATCCACAGTCCGACGTTTTGAAAGCTAGTTTTACGGCATGATCCAAAAATTGAAGCAAATCAAAATATTAAGTGGACCACCACAAGAAATACTGGTGATTGAATACCCACCACTTAAAACTTCTTGAGGGCCACCGGAATGTTTATTTGCCATCCAACCTGTTGATAAGATCACAGAGACCTGGATGAAGGGACCGCACAAATATCAGCTGATCCGAAACTTTTATGGCCCACAAGAATTTTTTAATGGTCAATCACAACTGTTTCCAATGGTGTGGTCCACCTGATATTTGGATCTGTTTCTCTTTTACTAACACGCCCTAAAACTAACTATCAAAACGAATGGACGGCGTGGATTCAAGGCATGTACATCAAGCTGGCCCCCGCAGTCGGGTATCCAATGACCTCGGTGGATCCGGGGATCCATCGAAGCCGTGCCCAGCTTCCGAGCGCAAGCCTTACGAAAAAATACAAGGTGAATGGGCTTACCATGATAAAGGCTTTAATGTTCTCCATCGTCAGTTTCATCTCGGCGCTCTCATCTTCCGATATCTCGAGCAAAATATCGAGAATATCCTTCACACCATCGCCTCTCTCCATCTTCGTCTTCCTCTCTTCTTCACGCTCTTTGATGATACTCTTCATCATCGCATCGAATCTCCCGTGCACGTTCCCATACCTCTTCTTCAGCCCCTGCAAATCCAAATTCCGACATAACCCGATATAATCCGATACGTTGAACGTGCCGATCAGCTCCGCCATCTCATGCACAATCTCCCTCACTTCCTCCACTTCCACTTCTGTGTCCGAACATATCCGGCTCATCGCCATCCTCGATACTATGTTGCTCATCATCGTTATGAGCTCTAGGCCAACATCGACTGTTTCTCCGCCGTTGGATTTCTTATGTAGCAGTCGCAAGAATCGCCGGATCTCTTCACGACGAATGGACTGGAGCTGATCAAGCGTGCGACCGCCTAAGAGATCTGACATGCAGAGTTTCTTCATGAACTTCCAGTAGGGGCCGTAGGGAGCGAAGGCGAAACCAGAAGCGCCGTAGGCGAGGTATTGAATGGCTGAGGATTGAGGTCTGGATGCAAAGGTGGTCCCGTGGGTCTTGAGGATTTCTCTTGCTATATCGGCGTTGGAGGCAACGACAGCAGGAACGGAGCCGAGGCGGAGGTGGATCAATGGTCCGTAGCGCTTGGAGAGCTTGTGGAAGGCTTGGTGAGTTATGGGATCGAGGAGGTGGAGGTGTCCGATGACCGGAAGCGGTATCGGGCCCGGCGGAAGGCAGCGTGCCGTGGTTCGGGAATTGGAGAAGATGATCCGGATAAGTACAGTAGAAATTAGCCAGATGAGGAAAAGGATGGCGTAGGATTGGAGGTCGTCGGCCATGGTTTGTTTGATGGACGGTTGGGTGGAGAGTGGAGAGGAATGGGAATGAAGAGCTGATCAGATGCCACGGGGTCAACTGAAATACGATCGGGAAAATGAAAGCCGACCAATTGCCCTTGTCGAGCTGAGAAATAACGAGAATGCACTTGTAATAATGTGACGCCAGCTGCCTGTGTCCCCCGCGCCAACTGGACGCGGAATGCCTGCCGACACAACCAGCAGCGAGGGAAGCGGATTGGCAGGTATACCATACACCTGCGATATAGCTGGTGTATCGCTGATGTGTTGACATCACTAAGTTTATGATATTTCTTTTATCCTCTTCATCCAGGTCGTCTTTGTAACCTTTTGAACAGATAGGATGGAAAATAAACATTACGGTGGGTGTTAGAAATGTTTTAACTGTAAAAATTATTATCCCACTTCTATTTGTGGTGTGGTCCAATTAAGCATTGTATATGATTATTTTTGAGATCTTGCTCTAAAATGATCTTGGAAAATGGATGAATCAGTGTGGATATAATAAATACATCGTTTTAAGTCCATGTGACTTTGATATCCTTGGAACCGTTCATACAAATGGAAGTTCCAAGCGCGTTGGCGCTCGTCTCTGCGGACGCAGATTTTCTGCCAAAGGCTTCCGCATGGAAAGCGAATTGGCTGGGGTAGATCGTGTGTACAAATGGTTCAAAGGAGATCAAAGTTACGTGAGCCCCACAATGATGTATTTATTATATCCACTGTTCATCTATTTTTGGAGGTCAATTTGAAGCATTAGACAAAAAATGAATCATCTCAGCACTCAAATGGACCGCACCAAAAATAGCAGCGAGTGTAATGATTTTCGCCGTTAAAAAATTCATAGGGCCCACCATAACATTTAAATTCCATGCACTCTGTTAATAAGGTCACAAATACATGGATGAAGAGGAAAAATAAATTTCATATTGATCTAAAACTTCTATGACCCCGAAAAGGACAAAGGAGACCCTGGCTAGCGCAGGGGACCCTCCGATGCCAAAGTCAGGCCTGGACTCGGGGTCTTAAAGTATTGAAAAGTCTTTTGGAGGAATTTGTTTTCGTCCCTCTCAAGGTGAGGGCCCCCCCTTCTTTTATAGCTGCTGGGGCATTTAATCGTACGAGGATTCTCTTCATGGTATTGTGCGCGAGATCTTCTCCTGGGATCACGGAATCTTCTCCTGGGATCACGGAAACAGGATCGTGCCCGTCTCATGCCTTCATCCGATCCCGTGAGCTTCGGGATCGGGAATCTTATCCCAAGACATCCGGAGTGCGGCTTCATCTTGTGACGGTCGATCCGATAAAGAGGTCCGCCCGAAGCATGCCCGAGACACTGACGACCCTACCGAGTCGGGGCCGACTCAACCTTTGCCTCGGTCTAGCGAATAACTCCTCGGATTTGACACATCCTTTGGTGGCCCGAGGCATTTAGTCCGAGTCTGCGGACTTGTATGTTTTGTCCCAAACAGTAAGCCCCCTTACTCCGAGTGTTTTCATATGACACTGAGGAGTAGCGAGTGCTGAGTCGGTTCATAACTTAGTCCGAGACGAGAAGTAGTCGTTAAGCGCATTCATTGAGACCTTTGATGGGGACGGTTCAGCTTCTGACATCGTATGCGCCGTCAGCTATCAAATCGCAGGTCCCGCCAATGAGGATTGGACACGTAGTAAAGCTATTATTGTTGCTAGTCGGCGTGCTCCACGTGTCGAGTGGGGGAATCGATGCAGGCGTCGAATCATTTCCCCATTAATGTCTCCGCCGTAGGGCGACCTTATAAAACGTCAGGGGTCCCGCACTTCGAACTTTTACTGCTCTTGCCATTCTCGCTCTGCGTTTTCTCTGGGATTTGCGTAGCCTTTCATCTCCTTCCTTTCTTCTCTCTTTATCGTCGGCACTTCTTTCCGCCACTGTTCCTTTCTCTCCGGTGAGTTTCTCCTTCCTCTTTATTACATAATAATAATGGCGGATAGGAGTTCTCGAAGCCCCCAGGTGGGAGTTTCCGGAGACGAAGGCGAAGCGCAACGTTTTTGGAACGTTGCGGAATCGCCCTCTTTACTAACGGAGATAGCAGTGGATGCCAACGCTGCTTGTATGCCTGAGACGATCAGGCGTAGCGCCCTGCTTCCGTCGTTCCTTCCCGTGGCGGGTCATACGGCTTATCCCGCCCGGGGAGGCCCAACTTACCAAGGGACATGGAGGAGGAGGCAGAGGAAGAAGATGAAATTTTAATCGCGGGCGGACCCCCGGACCCAGTTCCTGCTGATGAATCCGAGTCTGAAGGGGAAGAATCGGGGGAAGATTTAAGCGGTCCGGTTCCTTCAGTCTTGACTGAGGCGGACTTGGACAGAATTCGAGTCGGGTATCATATCCCCGAGTCGGTCATCACGTATCTTCCTCGCCCGAATGACCTGCCAGATCACCCTCCTGCTGGGGCAGTCGCAATTTACCAAGTATCGATGCAGTGCGGCTTGCGTCTGCCCCTTCAGACCATCGTCCGGGGAGTTTTATCTCGCATACAGATTGCCCCGGGGCAGATAGTCCCGAATGGGTGGAGGAACTTACTCGGATGTGCGGTGTTGTGGGCTGAGATGGAACAGCCACCGCTCACAGTCGACGAGTTTCTCCACCTGTACCAAGTGCGGGTAAATCCGAACTACCCTGGCTTCTACGTCTTTGCTGCTTGGCGAGGCGGAGGCGGTTCCCTGATAACCGACCCTCCCACTTCCAACAAACATTGGAAAGAGCGTTGGTTCTGGGCATGTGGTCGATGGGAGACGGACGAGTCCGGGTCTTGCGAGGCTCGTGTCCCTCGGACATTTCAGAGAGCAGGTGACTTGGGTCTTCTCTCCCTCGCCCTTTTTCATTTTTTTTTTTTTTTTTTTTTGTTTTTGTCTGACGGACTTGTGTTTGGCAGATATTCCGAAGAAGAAGCCGAAGCTCGGCAGCACTGCCTCGGCTCGGATCAAAGAGTTGAAGTCGTTGGATCCGAGGGACAGGTCTTGGAAGGTGCTTCTTCAGCCGGAGCGCCTTCACCTTGCAGGTCTGGACTCGGAAGTTACAGGTAATTAAGAACGAATCTTCTGAATTTTTCAAATTTCCGCCGACTTACTTCGCCTTGCTCTCCCCCTCCTTTTTTTTGTTTTTGCAGATCTGCCCGAAGCTCGCCCCAACCTAAGGATTGTCCCCGAACCGGAGATGACTGGAGCTCGTCCTGCCCTTAGACCAGTCACGAAGTTGAAGGCTCCTCCACGGTCAGTTCTTCTTTCAGAGCCTCGGCCACCGAAGAGGCAAAGGGTGCCGCGGAAGGAGAAAGAGCCAGCGAGCTCTTCTGCCCCTCCGGTCGTCGTGATTCCCGACCCGGACGAAAGGGCGGAAGAGACGGCGATTGCTGCTTCGGATCCTCAGGCGGCACCTGACTCGGCACGCGTTGAGACGACGGTGCCGAGTCGGGAAGAAGAGACCGGGGCCGCGACCTCAAGGGGGGAGGAAGAGACGAGGACTGCGTCCTCCCGAGGGGAAGAGACGAACCAGGAGGGGCCGTCAATCCTACAGCAAGTGGTGTCGGGGATGGTTCCTTGGGCCCTGGCCCATGGGTGTGAAAGAGAGTTTGTGAAACTCTACAACGCCCCGTCGTCGCAGACCGTCAGCCACGCTGCCCGGATGCTTTTTGAACTCGCTCCTTGCTTAATCAAGGCCAGCAAGGAGCTATCCTCAACTCATCGGCTGCAGGCTCTTCTGTCTGAGGCCGAGATCCGGGTCGGCGTCCTGACAGGCGAGGCGTCCCTCGCTCGGAAAGCTGCCGAAGACGCGAGGGCAGAGGCGGCTTCTTCCAGAAGGGCCCTGGACGAAGCGAAGGCAGAGGTCGCTCAGGCACTGGTTCAACTCTCCAAAGCCGAAGAGGAGAATCAGCGAGTTCTGGCAGTCCATGCTTCGTGCGCGGATGACTTAGCTCGGGCTAAGCTTGAGGCGGCGGAGCGCATTCAGCAGGCCGAGGAGAAGACTCGGGAGGCCGAGACGGCTAGGGACCAGGCCGTCCAAGCATTCCTTGAGTCGGCCGAGTTTGAGGACGAGAGGGATCGCCTGTTCCAGAGCGGATATCTGGAATGCGTCAAGGATATAAAGAAGTCTTTTCCTGACCTTGACCTTTCAGAAATCGAAGGCGGGGCAGCCTCAGAATCCGAGAATCCGGACGCCGCCGCTGAAGACACAACTGCCGGGGACGGGGCCGACGCATGAAGACTTTGGTTTTTTTTTTTATATGTAAATATTTTTTTGCTCCGATGTATTCGGTTGCTTTTGTACTTACACGTATTCTGACGAATGAAAAGCATGTCTTTAAACATCAAATAGCAAGCTAAGGATCGTAGACCGTGAGGTGTTCGGCGTTCCATGGATGAGGCAATGACTGTCCGTTTAGGTCTTCTAGCAGATATGTTCCTGGTCTAATGGTGCCCGAGACGATATAGGGTCCTTCCCAATTGGGTCCCAGTGTGCCCGACCCAAACTCCTTAGTGTTGGAAAACACTTTCCGAAGAACCATATCTCCCCTTCGGAATCTTCTAATCTTAACTCGGGTATTGTAGAACCGAGTCACTTGTCGTTGTCGAGCCTCCGTGCGCAGCCTCGCCCTTTCCCTTTGTTCGTCCAGAAGGTCGAGTCCGAGTGCAAGGAGTTCTTCATTCTCTTCTGCATTGAATAAGGTGATTCGAGCCGAAGGTAATCCGATTTCGACGGGAGTGACTGCTTCCGAGCCGTAAGCGAGTGAAAACGGAGTTTCTCCTGTGGCCGTTCGGGTTGTAGTTCGGTAAGCCCAAAGAATTTTCGGGAGCTCTTCGGCCCATGCTCCTTTGGCCCGGCCAAGCTTGGTCCGAAGATGTTGCTTGATAATCTTGTTAACTGCCTCGACTTGTCCGTTGGTTTGAGGGTGATGCGGTGATGAATAAATGTTCCTGATCCCGAGGTTCTTGCACATCTCACGAAAGCTCCTATTATCAAATTGCCTTCCATTGTCTGTGACAATGGTACGGGGTACTCCGAATCGGCAGATAATGTTTTTCCATACAAACTCGGTGATCTTCTGCTCGGTTATTTTGGCTAATGGTTCTGCCTCGGCCCACTTCGTAAAATAGTCCACTGCTACCACAGCAAACTTGGTCTGCCCTTTTCCCATAGGGAGCGGTCCTATGAGGTCGATGCCCCATTGTGCGAAAGGCCAGGGACCAGTCATCGGCGTTAGTGCATCGGGTGCTTGCCTCGGAATTGCCGCAAACCGTTGGCATCTGTCGCATTTTTGAACGAGCTCACGAGCGTCGTGTTGGATAGTGGGCCAGTAGTATCCCTGTCGTAAGACCTTGTAGGCGAGGGATCGCCCTCCAGAGTGGTTTCCGCAGATTCCTTCATGAATTTCCCGTAACACATAGTTTGCCTCGCTGGGTTTGAGGCACCGCAGCAACGGGGCGTAGTATCCTTTCTTATAAAGGGTCCCGTTGAGTATGGTGTAACGGGAAGCTCGGATCTTAATTCGTCGGGCCTCGGTGCGATCCTCTGGCAACTTTCCTTCGTCAAGGAATTGGCGGATTGGATCAATCCAGGATGGTTCCGAGTCGATTGTATTGACGGCCTCGCTAATTGGCTCGTCTATACTTGGTTTATCGACGTATTCGACAGGGACGGACCTGGGTATATCGTCTTCTTCGGCCGAGGCGAGCTTTGCTAGCAAATCGGCTTTGCTGTTTTCCGTACGAGGTATCCGAGTTACACGACAGAATTGAAATCTGTTGATAAGTTCTTTCGCTTTCTCCATGTAAGCCCTTAGCCGGTCTTTCCGTGTCTGGTATACACCGGTAACTACTATAACAACCAACTGAGAGTCGCTGAAAACGCTTAGGTGCGTGACCTCCATGCTAGCGGCGAGTCGGAGGCCGAGTAGCAACGCTTCATATTCCGCCGTATTGTTCGACGCTTGAAATCCAAGTCGTAAGGCATACTGTATATAGGTGTGATCGGGGGTTTCCAGCACTACCCCAGCCCCACTGGCCTTCGAGTTGGAAGAACCGTCGACATACAGATTCCATGGAATAGGGCAAGGGGAAGCGGTCGAGGCGGGCACTGCATCGACCTTCGGCGTATCGTTCACTGAGAGTTCGGTTGAAGGTGTTCCTTCGGCGATAAAATCAGCTACGGCTTGCCCTTTGATTGATGCCTTTTGTCTGCATTGAATATCAAACTCTCTCAGATAGATAGCCCAATTGGTGAGTCGGCAGGAAGCTTCTGTTCTGCAATACCTGGCGAAGCGGAAGGTCGGTCATTACAATGATGGTGTGGGCATGGAAATACGGCTTAAGCCGCCGAGATGAAGTTATTAAAGCCAAGGCAACTTTCTCCAAGCTTGGGTATTTTCTGCCGGCAGTAATGCTTTGCTGACATAGTAAACCGGCAGTTGCTTTCCTTCAGATTCTCGTATCAAAGCCGAGCTAACAGCTGCCTCGGACACGGCTAGGTAGAGGAGCAACGACTCCCCTGGTTCGGGTTTTGATAAGAGAGGTGCAGAACCGAGATATGATTTTAATTGCTGGAATGCTGCTTCACACTCTTCCGTCCAACCCATCGCTTGTCTCCCTTTCAATTGATTGAAGAAAGGGAGACATTTATCCGTAGCTCTGGACAGGAATCGATTAAGTGCTGCGACTCGTCCGGTCAATCTTTGGACGTCCTTAATGGTTTTGGGGGATTCCATATCAATCAGAGCCTTTATCTTCTCAGGGTTTGCCTCTATTCCTCGCTGACTGACTAAGAAACCGAGGAATTTTCCGGAGCCTACTCCAAAAGCACATTTACTTGGATTCAGCTTCATCCGGAACTTCCGTAGGATTAGAAACATTTCTTCCAAATCATTCACATGATCCGCCGCGTGTATGCTCTTGACAAGCATGTCGTCGATGTATACCTCCATGGTTCGGCCTATAAGTCGAGCAAAAATTTTGTTAACTAACCTTTGATAAGTTGCACCGGCATTCTTCAGACCAAATGGCATCACTCGGTAACAATAAAGGCCTTTGTCGGTGACAAAGGTAGTTTTTGATTTATCTGTTTGATGCATTACAATTTGATTATATCCCGAATAAGCATCCATGAAGCTAAGGAGCTCATGTCCGGCTGTACTATCTACTAGCTGGTCTATCCTCGGAAGCGGAAAGCTATCTTTGGGGCAGGCTTTATTCAAGTCGGTATAATCAATACAGACTCGCCATTTCCCGTTGGACTTCTTCACAAGCACGACATTCGCGACCCACTCTGGATAGTGTATTTCTTCTATGAAATTAGCCTGGAGTAGTTTGTTGACTTCTTTCTCGATGATGGCGTATCGTTCAGGGCCAAGCGGTCGTCGCTTCTGTCGGATCGGTCGATATGACGGATCGACGTTAAGCCGGTGAGTCACCACGGAGGGGTCGATCCCTTGCATATCTTCATGATTCCAAGCGAATACGTCGGCGTACTCTCGGAGCAAGGCGATCAGCTTTTCTCTCAAAGGGGACTGCAGAGATGAGCCAATTCGCACTGTCTTGGATCCATCTGTTTCGACTAAGGCGATTGAGACAAGATCTTCGACCGGCTGTCCTCGTTCATAATTCTCGCCCCGAGGGTCCAACGATTCGATTGTTAATATGTTGGTCGGATTCTTGTCGGCGGCTCCTTTTACAGCTATCATGTAACATCGCCTCGCGTCTTGCTGGTCTCCTTTAACAATTCCGACTCCTGACTCGGTCGGGAATTTCATTGTAAGATGGTATGTGGATACCACGGCCTGGAGGAGACTCAATGAAGGTCGGCCGAGTATCGCATTGTATACCGAGGGTTGATCGACGACCAGGAAGTCAACCATCATCGTCGTCTGATGTGGGGCAGTGCCAGCAGTGAGTGGTAATGAGACAGTCCCCTCGGGCAATACTTGTCCTCCGGAAAAACCGATCAATGGGGTCCGAACCGGGCGTAACGCGGATCCCCATTTTGTCGAACGCATGGGTAAATAACACGTCTGCAGATGACCCGTATCGACGAGTATTCGAAACACCTTTCGGTTAGCGATAGTCGGGTGACAATCAATGCGTCATCGTGGGGGTGATAGATGCCTCGGGCATCTTCTTCTGTGAACGAGATGCAATATCTTTCTCTTTTCTTCTCCTTTGATGGCCGATCTATAATCATGAGCTCGGACTGAGGCTGACTAAGTTTTCGTGCGTGATTCCTTCGCGCGTTGTTTGAGTCGCCCCCACATTGTGGACCGCCGATAATCGTCCGGATTTCTTCCATAGGTGACTCTCGGTCGGGCGCGCCTCGAATGCCCCAGCTTTGACCATATGTTCTCTGAGTCGGCCGTCTTTTATGAGTCTTTCGATCTCTTCTTTTAAGTGACGGCAATCACTTGTGTTTTGCCCGTGATCGCGATGATAATGGCAGTACTTATCCTTATCCCGCCGATTAGGATTACTCTTGAGCTTACTGGGCCAGCCAACAAAGCCTTCGTTTCCATCAGTACCTCTTCCCGAGTCTTATTCCGGGGAGTATATGTGGAAAATTTTCGATCCGGCCGTTTTCGACCTTCGCTCGTCACGTGCTTGATCCTCTTTGCGTTTCCTTCCCCCGGCCGAGTCTGCTTCTTTTTTGGCCGACTCTTTGGCCGAGGTTTTGGTTTCACGCAGATTCGCGCTTCCTCGGCGTTGGCATATTTATCGGACCGTGACATAAATTCCCGAGTATCGGGCGGAGTTTTGTCTAGAGATGCCAGAAATGGCTTATCCCTAACTCCTTGCATGAGTGCATTGAGGGCCGTTTCTTCCGAATGTTTCCGAACTTGAAGGGATTCGAAATTAAAACGCTTGATGTAATCTTTCAATAGCTCTCCTGCTTCTGAACTACGCTATTCAGTGCAGGGGGCTTTAATTTTTTCTTTCCGCCGATGAAGTTGGTGAGGAAGGCGTTGCTTAGCTCAACGAATGAACTGATGGATTTTGGCTTCAGCTGTTTGAACCACAGTCGAGCTACATCAGTCAATGTAAGAGAAAAGGCCCGACACATTACTGCATCCGAGGCATCATGGAGTTCCATATAGGTTCTGAAGCACTCAATATGCTCGGTCGGGTCAGTCTTGCCGGTGAAAGGAGTGATTTGAGGTAATCGAAACCTCTCGGGCAATCGGGCTTTCATTACCGAGTCCACAAAGGGGGACGCTTTCGCTTCGGACCCGGTTGAATATACATTCCGGCCGTGCTTTATGTCTGCCATCTCTTTTGCCATCTCTTCCCGTACTTCTTTTTTGAAATTTTGAATGTCGGCTTTCCAAGGTTCGCTGCTTTCTGCCGTGCCTTCCATGGAAGGGCGACTGCGCCTTCTTCGTTCTATTTCGTGCCGAAGATCAGTCGGGGGGAGGGAGGCGTTGGCTGACTGCGCTGGAGATGGTTCTGACCCGCCTTGGGGTTGGCTCGGCCGGAAAGACTGCGGCGCAGAAGGTTGAGGATCAACCGCCGCCGTCTGTACGCGCGCCGTCTCCCCTTGAGGATGCGGGAGTGGCTGCATTTGCTGCTGATACATTCGTTCCAGCATCTGTTTCATCGTATTCATATCAGAACGGATTTCTTGAACCTCCTTGTCCAACCGCCCATCGTCGCCCCTCGTCGGCGGTTGTTAGGTGCGTTCTGGGCTGGGGGAACGGCGATTGGACCGGGTGGCCCTGTAATCGCGTTCTCATTCAAATCTTCTTCTGGGACCGTCCTTCTAGTCATCACCATTGGACTCAATATAGAGGTACGGGATGGCTTTTTGCACGTTCCCACAGACGGCGCCAAACTGTTGATGCAATTATCTGGTTCGTCCTCCTGGATCCTTGTATGCCTGCACAGAAAAAGGACAAAGGAGACCCTGGCTAGCGCAGGGGACCCTCCGATGCCAAAGTCAGGCCTGGACTCGGGGTCTTAAAGTATTGAAAAGTCTTTTGGAGGAATTTGTTTTCGTCCCTCTCAAGGTGAGGGCCCCCCCTTCTTTTATAGCTGCTGGGGCATTTAATCGTACGAGGATTCTCTTCCTGGTATTGTGCGCGAGATCTTCTCCTGGGATCACGGAATCTTCTCGTGGGATCACGGAAACAGGATCGTGTCCGTCTCATGCCTTCATCCGATCCCGTGAACTTCGGGATCGGGAATCTTATCCCAAGACATCCGGAGTGCGGCTTCATCTTGTGACGGTCGATCCGATAAAGAGGTCCGCCCGAAGCATGCCCGAGACACTGACGACCCTGCCGACCCGTCGGGGCCGACTCAACCTTTGCCTCGGTCTAGCGAATAACTCCTCGGATTTGACACATCCTTTGGTGGCCCGAGGCATTTAGTCCGAGTCTGCGGACTTGTATGTTTTGTCCCCAACAACATACATTCAAGGTGGGCCCATCTAAGTTTACTCAGTTTGATGGGAGCGTACTGAGTAACTCAGTAGGCAATCTGATTTCGATCTAAATCATTTTTTGCAGTGTGGTCCAATTAATCTTAGATCTGTTTTATTTTTCCAATCAAGCCTTAAGATGAGCTCGCCAAATGGATGGATAGTTTAGATATAACACGTACCTCATCATGGCACTCACGATGCCGACGTTAATACACCAGCTTATATGACGTGTGTGTGTTACACTAGCCGAGAAATGAATCATATCCAGATCAGATGTCAACCCCGCTGTAAAAAAGAGTGTAGATAGTAACGCCCACCCTTAACTCATCCTTAGGCACACCATGATATTTATTTGAGGTCAACCCTGTCCATGAGTCAACACAGACATGGATTAAGGGAAAGAGTCACACAAATATCAGCTCGATGGAAAGCTTTTTTGGCTCCCACTATGTTTTTAATGGTAGACGTTCAATATCTACTGTTTTTTTGTGGTGGGGTCTACTGGAGCTTTGAATTTGCCTCTATCTTTGGATCATGCTCTAAAATGGTCTCTCAAAATGGATGGACGGTGTGGATACTACATATACATTATGGATGGGCCAAAAATTCTGATGATGTCACTTAGCGAGATTGCTGCTCAACCAGTCAGTAGGTAATCCGCGTCCGTCATACGTTACTATTTTCAACTAAAAAGTAAACGGTCCAACTTCAATAATGAGGGCTTTAATTATAAGCGGCTAGAACGGTGGAGTCAATCTAACTTACAGATACAGCGGCAGCGTATGTTATACGTGAGGTGGGGTCCACTAATGGAGACCATTAAGATTCTAGTGTGCAGGTGTTACCCGGGTAACACCTCTCGAGTGTTACCCTGGCGTGGCCCACCTTGATGTACGTGTTCTGTAACCGTGTTGTTCGTCAGTTTTGCGGTATAATGTAGGGCATGTTTCCAAAAATGAAGCTGACCCAAATCTCAAGTGGACCACATGAAAGGAAATAACGGTAATTGAACACCCACCACTAAAAACTTTCTAAGGATCACTGTAATGTTTATTTGTCATCCAACTTGTTGATAAGGTCACACAGACCTAAATGAAGGGAAAGCTTAAATATCAGCTTAATATGAAACTCTTGTAACCAAGTCTTTAACCGTGGGCATTCAATCCCGACTATGATCCACTTGAGATTTAATTCTGCTTCATTTTTTGAGATCATGTATTAAAAAGAGTTGAAAAAAACTTATGAACGTCATGGATGAATAACACATACATCAACGTGGGCCCACAGTCAGGACAACACTCACTAATGTGTTACCAATGCAACTCCTGTTCCACTCTCGCTAAGGCCGATATGGACGAGAGGATATAACTCTCAGATAGAAGCAACTTGCATATACCCCCCCAGGCCGAGGATCTTATCTACCTCCTGCGATGATAAATAAATGGAATCAAATTTGTTGGAGAAAAAATATGACAAGTTCGGAGACTCGGTTATAAAATGGACCAACTCTACTAAAACTGACCGAAGGATCCGAGCCAATAGTTCAGATCGAGCAAGATAAAGCCAAATGAGAGACATGTTCGGATTTGTAGGAAATGAATCCTAACCGAAGTTGAGAGTCGAGAGTCTTAGACAAGTATAGGATACATCAAGTTGACTCGGTTAATAAGGCAGTAATGTCTAAAGAGACCTATTGAAGGTCATAAATCAGAAAGCCGCCTAACCGACTATAAAAAGAACCCTTGTATGGTTGGTTGTAGTATCTGCTATTGGATAGAAGGAAAACATCGGCCCTGAACCGACCCAGTTTCGTCCGATAGTAGGTAAAAAGTCTCCTATGTGAGCCAGCCGAGATTACGGATCTATTGTGGTCGAGTCAAGCAAAGGAGAGACAGTGTAATCTTAAACACCGTCTCGAGAATTTTGTAGAAGGATCCCCGGTCCCGGAAATCTCGGGATCGGAAGTATCCATAAATAAAATATCATCTAAATCAAATCTCCAAAATATCGGGAAAGAATCCTCATACGGCGGGATCCTCCTTCTCTTATAAATAGGAGAGACTCCAAAGATGAAAGGTATGCAAAAACTCTCTCTCTTAAAACCCCTCAATACTATAAGACCCGGATTCCTAACCTGACTTTGGCATCGGAGGGTCCCCTGCTCTAGCCAGGGTCTCCTTTGTCTTCTTTCTGTGCAGCTGTTCACTCCTAGGTCTAAAGAGGGTGGACTAGATTTTTACATCAACAATCCTTAATCTCCTCTATTGATACAAAAATTTGTTTCCTACGCTTTATTCGGAGGCCATAAAACGTGCTTTAATGGTGATTACTAGAAGAACGATCCAAGAAGATCCAAATGAGGCTGCCGTCGTTGAGCCGTCGGATGCAAACGCTGTTCGAGGGACTCAAGGCCAGAATTTCGCTGCTCGACCAGCGACCTCTGCTGGGACGAGGAACACTCAGCGGAACCGAGGTAATGAGCGACTGGATAAAGAGGTACAGGAACTCAGATCCGACATCAACAACATGAAACAGCTGTTGGAACAAATACACCGGCAGCAAGTTTCGCCGGGTGTTCAGACGGCTAACACCCCACAGCAAGTTGTTGATCCCGAGCCTGATGCTCCACAGCCGACAATCCCCTAGAAAAGTCAGCCCCAAGGTCCGTCCGAGCCGGCCCCCGCTCATTCCACTACTACCGTTCTGCCCCCCATTGACCTTCGACATGAAATTGATCGGCGAAGACGAAGTCGGCCTCCGATCGAGGGAATGGCCGAAAGTAACGAACCTTGGAAAGCCGACCTCCAAGATTTCAGGAGGGAGGTACGGGAGGAGATCGAAGACGTGAAGCAGGGTCGTGATTTGTGTCAGAATCGGCCTGAGACAAAAGCGTCCCCGTTTATGGAGGAAGTAATACAGGCCCGATTACCAGAATGTTTCCGTCTTCCGCAAATTACGCCTTTCACGGGTAAAACCGACCCAACCGAGCACATCGAATGCTTCCGAACATACATGGAACTGCATGATACCTCGGATGCCGTGATGTACCGAGCCTTCTCCCTCACCTTAGCCGACGTAGCCCGACTTTGGTTTAAACAGCTGAAACCAAAGTCCATCCGAACCTTCACAGAACTTGGTGACGCCTTCCTTACCAATTTTATTGGCGGGAAGAAGAAGCTGAAACCTCCAGCGCACCTGAACAACATAGTCCAAAAGGAGGGAGAATTGTTGAAAGACTATATCAAATTATTCAACTTCAAATCGTTCCAAGTTCGAAAACTTTCGGAGGAGACAACACTCAACTCCATCATGCAAGGTGTAAGGGACAAGTCATTTTTGGCGTCCTTAAACAAGAATCCACCCGAAACTTTGGCGGAGTTCATGACTCGGTCAGACAAATATGCAGATGCTGAAGAAACGCAGAATTTGGGCGAGGCCATCTAGAACACAAAAACCACAGCCAAAGGGTCGACCAAAAATGAGGTTGACTCGGCCGAAGGGAAAAAGTAGAAGGACGACCGAGCACACGACGAAAGCAAGTCAGGTAAGCGACCCGATCAAATGTTCTCTACATACACCCCACTTAACAAACCTCGAGAACATGTGCTGATGGAAATCAAAAGTGAAGGATTTGTGAGTTTACCAAATAAGCTTCGGAGTAATCCAAACCGGCGGAATAAGGACAAGTACTATCACTTTCATCGCGATCACGGTCATAGTACAAGTGATTGATATCATTTGAAGGAGGAGATCGAAAGGCTTATCCGAGAAGGCCGGCTCAAAGAACATGTCGAGAGAACAGGAACAACGGAAGAACGACAGAGTGACAACCGATCTACGGAAGAAATCCGGACGATAGTCGGAGGACCCCTGTGCAGAGGCAACTCAAATAACGTCCAGAAAAACCACGCCAGAAGCCTCAGCCGACCTGAGTCCGACATTCTGATCATAGCTCGGCCTTCAAAAGAACAGAAGAAGGAAAAGTACTGTATCTCGTTCACTGATGAAGTGCCCGAGGGATCCATCATCCACATGACGATACATTGGTCGTTACTCTGACCATTGCAAACCGAAGGGTGTTCTGCATTCTTGTCGACACAGGGTCATCAGCTGACGTGTTGTTCACAGTAGGCGTTCGACAGGATGGGTGTTGAACGATCGACGTTAAGACCGGTTCGTACCCCATTGGTCAGATTCTCGAGGGGACAGATACTCCTGGAGGGGATCATTTTCCTGCCGCTCACAGCCGGGAATCATCCGCACCAAGCAACTACAATGGTTGATTTCCTAATAGTCGACCAATCGTCCGTGTACAACGCTATACTCGGTCAACCCTCTCTGAGTATCCTCCAGGCCGTCCTATCTACGTACCACCTCTCCATAAAATTCCTAACTGAGTCGGGAGTAGGAGTCGTCAAGGGAGATCAACAAGACGCGAAGCGTTGCTACATGACAGTTGTAAAGAGACCCACTGAGAAAGCTCCAGCCGAAGTATCAATGATCGAGTCACTAGACCCCTGGGTCGAGACGCATGAACGAGGGCTGTCAGTTGAAGATCTTGTCTCGGTGCCCTTGGTCGACACAGAGGAGTCCAAAACAGTGCAGGTTGGCTCGTCTCTACTACCACCCTTGAGGGATAATTTGATAGCCCTGCTCCGACGATATGCTGACGTATTTGCTTGGAACCATGAAGATATGCAAGGAATCGACCCGTCAGTGATCACCCACCGACTCAATGTCGATTCGACCTACCGACCAATCCTACAGAAGCGACGACCTCTCGGCCCCAAAAGGTACGCTGTCATAGGAGAAGAGGTTAGCAAGCTCCTCAAGGCAAAATTCATAGAAGAGATATACTATCCAGAATGGGTAGCAAATGTCATACCGGTGAAGAAAGCTAACGGGAAAGGTGAGTCTGTATCAACTATACCGACCTAAATAAAGTTTGCCCGAAGGATAGCTTTCTTCTTACAAGGGTAGACTAGTTGGTGGATAGTACCGTGGGGCATAAACTTCTTAGCTTTATGGATGCGTATTCAGGGTATAATCAAATTGTAATGCATCAGTCCGATAAATCTAAAACAACCTTTGTCACTGACAAAGGCCTTTATTGTTACCATGCAATGCCGTTTGGTTTGAAAAATGCTGATGCAACTTATCAAAGATTGGTGAACAAAATCTTTGCTCGGCTGATCGGCCGAACGATGGAAGTGTACATTAACGACATGCTCCTCAAAAGTGTACGTGCGGCCGACCACATAGCCGACCTAGAAGAAATGTTCCTCATCTTATGTAAGTTCCGAATGAAACTGAACCCGAATAAGTGCGCCTTTAGCGTAAGCTCGGGAAAGTTCCTCGGTTTCTTGGTTAGTCAGTGAGGGATAGAAGCTAACTCAGAAAAGATAAAAGCTTTGCTTGACATGGAGTCTCCAAAAATGATTAAAGATATACAAAGACTGACTGGATGAGTAGCAGCACTTAATCGCTTCCTGTCCAGAGCCATGGATAAATGTCTCTCATTCTTCAAACAATTGAAGGGACGATAAACGTTGAATTGGACGGAAGAGTGCGAAGCAGCATTTCAGCAGTTAAAGTCGTATCTCGGATCTCCCCCAATCTTATCGAAACCTAAGTCAGGAGAAGCTCTACTGCTGTACCTGGCAGTGTCCAAGGCAGCAGTTAGCTCAGCCCTGATACGTGAGCACAAAGGAAAGCAGTTGCTGGTTTACTACGTCAGCAAAGTACTATTACCGGCGGAGATGAGATACCCACTCTTGGAAAAGGTGGCCTTAGTTCTAGTAGTCTCCTCGCGCTAACTTCAACCATATTTTGAAGCCTATACCATCGTCGTAATGACCGATCTCCCACTGCGTCAGATTCTACAGAAACCGGATGCATCCGGCTG
Source organism: Magnolia sinica (assembly GCF_029962835.1). Lineage (NCBI taxonomy): Eukaryota > Viridiplantae > Streptophyta > Magnoliopsida > Magnoliales > Magnoliaceae > Magnolia > Magnolia sinica. The sequence goes on from NW_026682787.1 coordinate 64,030, forward strand.
ACTTACGAAATGGGCGATCGAACTCAGCGAATTCAACATTCAATATAAGCCGAGAATAGCAATCAAAGGGCAAGTTGTGGCCGACTTCATTGCTGAAGTAACACCACATGCCAACCCAATGAATGGGCATACTGCCGAGCCCGTTGAAAAATTAACTACTGCTTCTCCCATATCATCGCCTGACCCGATACCATGAAAGCTGTATGTCGACGGTTCCTCTAACTTTAAGGCAAGCGGGGCAAGAGTAGTTCTGGAAACTCCAGATCAAACTTACATGCAATATGCCTTAAGACTCGGATTTCAAGCATCGAACAATACAGCAGAATATGAAGCGTTGTTGCTTGGCCTTCGACTCGCGGCTAGCTTAGGTGTTAAGCATCTAAATGTTTTCAGCGATTCTCAGCTAGTTGTTAACCAAGTTACCGGTGCATATCAAACACGAAAAGAATAATTAAAAGCATATATGGAGAAAGTGAAAGAACTGATCAAAGGCTTTCAATGTTATATTGTTACTCGGATCCCTCGAACAGAGAATGCCAAAGCGGACCTGTTAGCAAAACTCGCCTCCGCCGACGAAGACGATACACCCAGGTCTGTTCCGGTCGAGTACGTCGCTAAGCCGAGTATCGAGGAACCAGCTAGCTCAATCGTACATACGATCGACTCGATACCTTCTTGGATTGATCCGATCGTCCGATATCTCAATAAGGGTGAGTTGCCTGAAGACCGCGACAAGGCCCGATGATTAAAGGTCCGAGCCTCCCGTTATACCATATTCAACAGGACGTTATACAAGAAAGGTTATTATATTCCACTGCTGCGATGTCTAAACCCCAGCGAAGCGGACTATGTACTATGGGAAATCCACGAAGGAATCTGAGGAAACCATTCAGGAGGACGGTCACTCGCGTATAAGGTATTGCGTCAGGGATACTACTGGCCGACCATCCAACACGACGCTCCTAAGCTCGTTTAGAAATACTACAGATGTCAGAGATTCGCAGTTTTCCCGAGACGACCTCCAGAAGCATTGACATCTATGACCGGTCCTTGGCCCTTCGTACAATGGGGAATCGACATCATAGGGCCACTCCCAGTTGAAAGAGGCCATACTAAGTTCGCTGTCATGGTCGTAGATTACTTCACGAAATGGGCCGAAGCTGAGCCATTGGCGAAAATAACTGAATAGAAGATCATTGATTTCGTGTGGAAGAACATTGTCTATCGGTTCGGACTACTGGCTGACCATCCAATACGACACAGTTCGACAATAATAGCTTTCGAGAAATGTGTGACAACCTCGGGATCAGAAACGTGTACTCATCGCCCCACCATCCTCAGACGAAGGGGCAAGTTGAGGTAGTTAACAAGATCATCAAACACCACCTCCGGACCAAGCTCGACCAAACCAAGGGAACGTGGGCTGAAGAACTCCCGAAAGTATTATGGGCATATCGAACTAAAGCACGAACTGCAATGGGCGAAACTCCTTTCTCCCTTGCTTATGGCTCGGAAGCCGTCACTCTGGTCAAGATTGTGTTGCCTTCAGCCCGAGTCAATTCGTTTAACGAAGAGGATAATGAACAACTCCTAGCACTCGGACTCGATCTTGTGGACGAACAAAGAGAAAGAGCTCGGCAACAGCAGGTTACTCGGTTCTACAACGCCCGAGTCAAGGTCAAACGTTTTCAAGTGGAAAACATGGTTCTCCGAAAGACGTTCCTCAATACTAAGGAAGTCGGCTCAGGAACGCTGGGACCCAACTGGGAAGGGCCCTATATCGTCTTAGCCACCATTCGACCAGGGATATATCAGTTGGAAGACCTAACCGGACGACTACTGTCTCACCCGTGGAACGCCGAGCATCTGAAAACCTATTACCCCTAAAGTCCGCACGGCAAAGCAATGAAAGAGACTCAGAAAAAACAGGCATGTAAACTGAGTCAAAAATAAATAAATTGAAACTGATCATATTCATTTATCAGTATGTTACATCGAGTTACATCTTGTTTCGGCAATACATTGTTAGACTAGAAAGGGGCAAAAGAAAGATCGGCCACAACATGCGAATGTCTTCTTCGGTTAACGCTATTCTCGAGCTTGTCTGGAGCCAGTGTTAGTGCCACAAATGGAGTCGATGATGGTACTAAAAACTGAGTTCCCAGCGGAGCTGATGTTAGTGCCAAAAATGGAGCTGATGATGGTACCTAAAACCTAGCTCCAGGGCTCTCAAGGGTCATTCAGAATGACCTCTGGAGCCTGAGCCACTTCAAGCTCGACCCCGGTACCAACTGCAACATCGACAGGCTCAGCCACTTCAGTCGTTAGATCCTCGGGAGGCCCATCCTCAAAATTTGAGAGGTCAAGGTCAGAAAAAAATTACTTCACCACTTGGATGCAAGCTTGATACCCGCTCGCGTATAGGCGGTCTCTCTCGTCCTCGAACTCCGGAGATTCAAGGAAGTCTTTTATGGCCTTCTCTCTCGTGTCTTTCTTGGCCACCTCGAGCACCGTTTTTGTATCGGCCTTCAGCCGGGTTAGCTTATCCTCGGAGGCATCACGAGCCAGACGAACTTACCGACTCTCATCAGTAGCCCCTATCAGCAGCTGAGCCATCCGAGCACATTCGGCTCTAGCGTCTTCAGTCGCCTTCCGAGCCAAGCTCAACTCGCCAGTCAAACGGCCAACCCTAGTAGAGGTGATCTCAAATTGGGCTTCTGCCTCTGCTGCCCGTCTCTGAGCTGCTTCGACGTCCGCCACATTTTTCTAAGCCTTCTCAGCCTCAGTCAAGTCTATACTGGCTCTCAGTAGGTAAGGAGCGAGCTGCACAATAAAAAAAATTTTGATTAAAGCTGAAAGAGACAAAGAGCTAGAGAATAAAATTTGAAACCCCACCTGGAGCAAGACCTTTGCAGCATGGGAGAGTATCCAACTCCCAGGAGCTTCGAAGATGGAAGCGAATTCCCTTTCGCTCCCTGCAGAAATAGCCCAAGGCACGGCCCAATGGAAGGAGGATTGCTCCTGTGGAGCCGACTCCTCCCTTGAACTCTCCCCTCTCTTCTCCTCTCTTCGCTCCGAGACTTGTCCGGCGACCTGTGCTGGCTCGGGAGTCGCTTGGGACTCTACAGGAACATCCTCCGCCCTCTCTTCGGGGTGGTCAGAAAGATCGACGACGGGTGGGACGGCCGAGGTAGTGGCGACTAGGGCAGAAGGCTCCGCGATCGAGGGAGCAGTCTTAGCCTTCTTCGAGGGTCGAGGCTCTGATAGAAGGACTAACCTAGGGGGACCCTTTAACTTTGACGGCCTCAGGAGGGGTCGAGTTTCAGCCATTTCTATGTCAGATAAAACGTGAAATCAGAAAAATTCAAGAAGGAAGTGCCTGAGTAATTCAGAGTTACCTGTTATGGACGAGTCCAGACCCGAGAGAAGAAGATGCTCCGGCTGTAAGAGGGACTTCCAAGACCTGTCTTTCGGGCTCAATGTCCACAGGTCTCTAATCTAAGCTAATACGTTGGCTGCTAGCCTTGGCTTTCTCTTGGAGATATCTGCAGAAGATGCTCAGTAAGACTCAAGAGGAGTTTAGCAAAACAAGATGAGCAAAAAGGCATGCCGAGTCACCTGCTTTAGAGAACACCCGGGGAACGAGAGATTCGAACAGCTCAAGCTCAGCAGTTTTTCAGCGACCGCAAGCCCAGAACCACCTCTCTCTCCAGTGCTTGTTAGAGGTAGGAGGGTCAGTTATCAAAAAACCACCCTTGTTCCGCCAAGCACTCAAAAAATACCAGCCGAGCTGCAAAGTATTTGGCCGAACTTGGTATAGATAGAGGAATTCGTCTACAGTTAGTGGGGGCTGTTCGGCCTCAGCCCACAACATTGCACATCCAAACAAGTTCCTCCACCCATTCGGGACTATCTGCCCGAGAGTAATTCTGAGCCGGGAAAGAAAATTCTGAACAATAGGTTGTAAGGGTAGACGCAAGCCACATTGCATGGCGACTTGAAAAATTACGACCATCCCAAGAGGGGGATGGTCAGGCAATTCATTCGGAAGCGGAAGTTGAAGAATTACTGAGTCAGGGACATGATACCCTATTCGGATCCTATTTAAGTCCATCTCAGTCAAAACTGAGGGAACCGGCCCCTTTTGTTCGTCTCTGACCTCCTCACACTCGGTAGCCTCTCCTTCTTCGGCCACCGACTCAGCAAATCGAGCCAATCTTTGTAAGGGGACCGACTCAGTGGTTCCCCCAAACTTGGCCCTCGTCGGTCTCCTAGGAAGAGCCGACTCAGAGGTTCCTAATCCTTCCTCCTCTTCCTCTAAGTCATCCCCTGGGAAAAAAGGGGTGGGCCTGCTTAGGGCATGTCTCAAGACAGAGGGATCCTTCAGGGTAGGGCGTTCCGCTGGGGTCCTGCTGGACATCCCAGCGGAGAGCTGGAAAGCCTCATTGGCACTCACCGACATCTCCGCCAATAAGGAAGGCGATTCCGAAACATTCCAAAAATGCTCCGTTTCACCCTTATCACCAGAAATCTCCCCCTAGGGTTTTGAAGAATGCATAGTCACTAAACGTCGAAAAGAAAAGGGAGAAAGATAAGAGTCACCGGAAGGACGATAAGCACACAGTTGAGGAGAGAAGAAGGCAAAGACAAAGAATAATGGCAAACCGCAAACACGGTTGAGAAGAGAGAAGGGAGAATGGGAGAGAAAAATGAATTGGGCAGACGAAATTGTGAAAGTCGATCCCGCTCTTCTTTTTATAGAAGAACCACGTGGCAACAGCATTTAAGGAGGAGTCAAATCGACGCCTATTTCGACTCCCCCACCCGACGCGTGGCGCACGCCGACTGACGCAAGTAACGTCTTCGCCACGTGTCTAGCGCTCATAAGCGGACGAAACGACTCGACAGCTGTCCGCTCGTGCGACCTCGAGTAACGATCCGTCGCACGTCAAGAACGACACAAGAAGTAATAAATACCCCATCATAACCTCGGTCTGCAATACAACACTCCTTAGTGCCAATGTAATTGACATAAGGAGTAGGAGGCTTACTGTTGGGGAAAAAATATGACAAGTCTGGAGACTCGGTTATGAAATGGACCAACTCTACTAAAACCGACCGAAGGATCCGAGCCAATAGTTCGGATCGAGCAAGATAAATTCAAAGGAGATACTTGTTCGGATTTGTAGGAAATGAATTTCAACCAAAGTTGAGAGTCGAGAGCCTTAGGCAAGTATAGGACACATCAAGTTGACTCGGTTAATGAGGCAGTAATGTCTAAAGAGACCTATTAAAGGTCCTAAATCAGAAAACCACCTGACCGACTATAAAAACAACCCTTGTATGGTTGGTTGCAGTATCGGCTATCGGATAAAAGGAAAACATCGACCCTGAACCGACCCAATTTCGTCCGATAGTAGGCAAAAAGTCTCCTATGTGAGCCAGCCGAGATTATGGATCTATTGTGGCCAAGTCAAGTAAAGGAGAGATGGTGTAATCTTAAACACCGTCCCGAGAATTTTGTAGAAGGATCCCCGATCCCAAAAATCTCGGGATCGGAAAGTATCCAAAACAAAATACCACCTAAATCAAATCTTCAAAGGATCGGGAAAGAATCCCCGTACGGCGGGAACCTCCTCCTCTTATAAATAGAAGAGACTCCATGGATGAAAGGTACACAAAAAACACTCTCTCCCAAACCCCCTCAATACTATAAGACCCAGATTCCTAGCCTGACTTTGGCATCGGAGGGTCCCCTGCTCTAGCCAGGGTCTCATTTGTCTTCTTCCTTTGCAGGTACCCGAAGGTATTCGAAGGGACGACCAGATTTTTTGCATCAACAAAATTCAAAGAGTGGATTGCTTACAGCAAAGTTGTGGGACCATCTGTGATGTATGTGTTATATCTATACCGTCCATCCATTTCAGTAGGTCATTTTTTAGCATGAGCCTATAAATAAAGCCGATACAAAGCTCTAGTAGATCATACCATAAGAAAAGTGGGATAATGACGCCCACCATTGAAACCATCCTAGGACCCACCTTATTGTTTATTTGCCATCCAACCGATTCACAAGGTCACTCTAACCTGGTGATGGGAAACATAAATATCAGCTTGATCTAAAACTTCTCTAGTCTCTAAATATGTTTTCAACGTGTTCAGTCCCCACTGTTTCCTATGGTGTGGCCTCTTTGAGCTTTAGATATAGCTCATGTTTAACCTGACACCTATAACGGGCTGGAAATAAAGGATGGACCGAGTGGATATAATACATACATCACAAGATCTCACAGAGCTTAGTAGTGCAAGAATCCCTACAGCCAGTGGAATGATAATTATAACATTTGTTGATGCTAAAATCTGGCTCACTCTTTACCGAACTCCGAGTACTCGGACCAAACCCTGTATCCTACACAAGGGGAAGACAAAGGAGACCTTGGCTAGAGCAGGGAACCCTCCGATGCCAAAGTCAGGCTAGGAATCTAAGTCTAAGTGGAGTAGAGTAAGCTTAAGGTGTGGTATGTTGTGTACCTTTTTTGTCGTAATGTCCTCTATTTTTACCTTTGGGTTGAGGTGAACATGTCCGTCAATCTCGGCATGATCTATGCCATCAAGCGGGAGCCACGCACCGCTGATATTAACCATTATCCTGAGATCGTGCGTCGGATGACTCTCTGGACATGCGTTACTGGAGTTACCCCTTTAGCGTAATCCTTGACCACATTTCCATCCGGGCCGAGTCTTGCTCACAACCATTCGAGCTTCATGAGTGAGTTGATCCTGGTTGGGGCTGGCAGGTCGGATGTGTAATGGCTTCTTCCGAGTTCCAGGTCGGCATTAAAGCTCTACAAAAGAATGTGAAATCGAGTCGGTTCGGATGCTATCAGTCCGAAGCTTTGCTCGTTGACCTCGGTAGGGCTCGACTCAAATTTTTCCATAACAGAAGCCCCCTACTTTCTGGGTCTGAGCTCGGACTCAGAGAGTAAACGACTTGAAAAATGAACCACCGCTTCCCTCATGATGACTAGCCCTCAAGGCCGAGGTGAACAGTTGCAATGATGGCCCCTCGTGATCCAGGCGCCGTATGATGACAGCCACTTTTTGGGTACAAGCCAATGTGCGTCGAACACGTGGCAGCGGATGAGGATTCGAATCGACCAAATGAACCGGATGACACCACGTGGACATCAAGAGGTGAAAGCCATCTATACATTGAATGTTGTTCAGTTCTAGCAGTGCACGGCTCGAAGGATGTCAGCTCGGACGACTAACTTGCTGCCACATATACAGTCAGGTTCGGAACTGAGCCGTTTCAGCTTCAGAAACAATTGTCTGTCATGATTGCAGCCGGCTGGCAATGGCTATATAAGCCCCTCCATTCTCTCATTTGGACTCTCCTGCATCCCATTTGAGTTCCTTTCTTCATTTCATTTTCCTAGAGTGCTTGCGCTGCGAGACGCCTTCTGGAGAAAAGTCTCATGTGTCCCGAAGAGGAGTCTCCTGTGAGTTCCTCTCAACTCTATCTCAATTTCCTTTAGTCTCGCAATATTGAACGATTCAGATGAAGTTCGGATAGTTGGAGTCAGAGATGAGTCCGAACCGGAGAGCACAGACTACGAGCGCCAGGATTCGGAAGGTCCCTTTGAGGTGATTCCTCTTCGGCCTCCAGCAAAGAAGACCACTAGTCCAAAGGTTAAGGGTCGTACAGAAGGATCAAGGAGGATACCTCAGAATCCGGCTAGAAGGGCTGTTGCCGGGCCTTCAGGAGGTCGATTTGAAGTAGCTATCCCTGGATGCTCAGTTTTGGTCGAGTCCCAGATGGCACAGATCCGTGCCAAGTACCAAATCCCTGACTCCGTGCACATCAGGGCCCCTTCCGCCCTCGACACTCCCAGAGATCCAGCTAATGGAGAAGTTGCTATCTTCATCTATGCACTCCAGTGCGGGCTCCAATTTCCTATCCTTCCCTTCATGTGTATGATGACCACATGCCTGAAGCTGGCACTAGGTCAGCTCGTCCCAAACACCTGGCGAATCTTGGTTTATTCATATATAATCTGGCGCTAGCTAAAGAACTAGGATTTGTCGCCAGATGAATTTTTGGCCATGCAATAAGCCAAGCACAACTCGGCCGAGCCATGCTTGTATTATTTTTCAGCAAGAGCCTAATGTACTCTGAGCCTCGTAGCTAAACTCCCCTCTTCCCACAAGGATTGGAAGGGAAAATGGTTTTGGGCCTCGGGAGAATGGGAGGCGTTGGCATCCGAGCTCGAACATCTGTGGGTCAGAGTGCCCACAAAATTTGCTAACTTGGGTAGAATCCTTCAAGATCCATATCGCATTTTACTTTTTTGGCTCATTCTTTGCTCTGACATGTGCCTCATGTTTGTAGATTACCCAAGAGGTCCTCTGGAGTTGTCATCTTTTCTCTAAGCTCAAGTGGCCAGGGCTCGATTGCTCAAGGAAGAGGAGCGCGTCTAGCACAGCCTCATCAACCCGAACTATCTTATTCAGTCCAGTTTTTACAAATTCAAGCCTCTCCCTACCGCCCTAGGTGAGTCTAACGGCTTCGTACATAGCTTTGGTTTTCCTTTGTAAACATAGATCTGAACCAAACTCCTATGACCAAGTATGGCCGAGGCTTTAGGCTCCTAGAGGAAGAGGGCGTCAGTACCACGTCCTCCCCTCAGTGTAATAATGACATCCGAGCCCAGTGTGAAAATCACGTTGAAGAAGAAGAAGACCACCCCTTCTGCGGCCGAGCCGACTGCGGCTGAAGTATCCATAACCCCCGTTCTAGCCTTTGAGGCTCCCTCAACAACACACTAACATGGGCAACACACTTGGAGTTAGACACTGAGTAGAGAATGTGCTTCACGTGATGTCTCGGGTGAGCCCAGGGACATCGTGCTTACCGCCGCCGAGGTGGATTTCTTAGCCGACCAAACCAACACATTTGTTGGAGGTTCTGCTGCGCCAAAGGCCTAACCCTAGGCCTCATCTGCTAGAGGCATCAGGAGAGCCGCCAGTCCGGTCCCTCCCTCGGGACCGGAGACTTTTGCGCCTAGCTACCACATGTCCCTACTGAACGACTAGGCAGCCAAGCACGCGATTGAGGCATCGATAGCCAAGACTATCACACGCCTTCCCGAGTCGGTCGTGAATGACTTTTCCTCGGTCTGCTACACAGTATGCTTTCAGCGTTATTTACTAGCTCTGTTTGTCATTTCTATCCTCTAACCCTTTGCTTTTTTAGGCGCTGTCGATGTTTGTTCAGATCTGAGAACGGCTGAGGGCGATGACTCGGATGGAGGGAGAGAAGGCCAAGCTTAAAGGGCTCTTGAATGCCTCGGTCGAGGAGGTAGGAATTGAAGGGCCTAGTAGGAGAAGGCCAGCTAAGAGAGCCAATGCTCCAGGGAGAAATCAATGAGCTCCAGTCTTGTATGGATTCGGCCAAGTCCGAGCTGGTCAGCTCAAAGGCTCTCCTCCAGCGCGTGGAGGAAGTACAAGGCACGGCTTGCAGTTGAGCTCGAGATGGCCAAGCGTGATGCTGCTAAGGAGCTTGAAGCCTTGGCCGCTTCACAAGCTAATGTGCCCCTTGAGGAGTTTATGTCGTCGGCGAAGCGGTCCGTCAAGCTGGACAGAGTCTACTACTTTGCTTACAATGTTTTCTTGGGCGACATCAGAGGTCTCTATCCAGATCTGAACCTTGACTCTCTGATGGCCAATGATGCTGAAGATGCTCCTGCTGCCGCCGAGGCCGAGAATGCTCCAACTACTGCCCGAAGCTGAGAAGACTTCTATTGCTCAACCTCCCTAACCCGCGGCCGACCCAGCTCCTCGGGGAGAGTGACCCCGCAAATTTCTCTCTTTTTTTATATTAAAATTTTATAGTAAAACGCTGGAGTTTTTATAATTTCATCTCTCTGTTTTTTAGTAATGATTTAATTAGTTGTGGATGCGTTGTTGGATCTATTTAATTAATTGTCGAATGACGAGTCGACCTCTTCTCTAAGAGTCGGCTCGCCGAAGGGTTCCATTTCTGCACATGAGAAATGGCCCCTTGTGGCGCACTAGGGTGACGAGGAGAACATTTTTAAATGATTGGCTCATCACTAAGGTCATGTTCCTCGAAGGAAATCCCATGTAGAGCAACGTTATATAGAAAATAACTCTTTATTAGCAATGTCGTCACAACAAGTAGTTCCGACCCATACATTATTTCCCTTTATGGGTAATAGATCTTCAAATGCTCGGCATTCCAGGGATGTAGTAATGGTTGACCTTCTAAATCTTCCAAACAGTAAGACCCCTGTTTGGCTGAGCCAACTACTTGGTATAGTCCTTCCCAATTCAGTCTGAGAGACCCCACTTCAGGTTCCGTAGTGTTTTGAAACACACGGCGAAGGACGAGGTCACCGCGTCGGAATTATCTTGTTTTGACTCTAGAATTGTGAAAACGCGCAACCTGTTAATGTCGAGCGGCAACTTGTAATTCTGCAGTGTTCCGCAACTCTTCGAGCAAGTCGAGACTTGTTGTGATCAGTTCAGTATTCTACTCATCTTGATAGGTCCGTACCCGAGTGGTGAGAAGTCCTATCTAGACTAGAATGATAGCTTTCGAGCCATATGAGAGGGAGAACAGAGTTTCTCCTATAGTTGTCCGAGCAGTAGTTCTATATGCCTACAGAACGAATGGGAGTTCCTCGGCCTAGTTGCCCTTGGCTCTCTCCAACTTTGTCTTGAGGTAATTCTTGATGATCTTATTCACTGCTTCCACTTGGTCGTTGGATTAAGGATGACGAGGGGATGAGTATGTGTTGACAATGTCGAGCCTTCGACACATACCCATGAATCTGTCGTTATTAAATTGCTTCCCGTTAGCGGATACGATGGTATGCGGGATGCCGAACCAACAAATAACATTCTTCCAGATGAAATCTATTATCTTCTTCTTGGTAATCTTTGTCACGGGCTCGGCCTCTATCCACTTGGTGAAATAATCGACCACTACGATCGCAAATTTGGTCTGCCCTTTGCCCCGAGGCAGAGGTCTAATGATGTTGATCTCCCATTGGGCAAACGGCCACGGTTCGCTCATAGGGGTCAACTCTTCCGCTAGCTGCCTCGGGACGGCGGTAAATCTTTGGCACTTGTCGCACCTCTGAACGAAACCTTTGGCATCTTCTTGGATAGTCGGCCAAAAGTACCCTTGACGAAGTATCTTCTCGACCAAAGCACGACCCCCGGAGTGGTTTCAGCAAATTTGTTCATGAATTTCTCGAATCACGTAATCCGCTTCATCTGGTCGGAAGCATCTGAGGTATGGCTGGGAGTATCCTTTTGTATACAACGTGTCGCCCATAATCGTGTATCGTGCTGCCCTGACCCTTAGACACGGAGCTTCCAACCTATCTCGTGGGACTTCGCCGCTTGTGAAGTATCTGACGATAGGATCCATCCAACACGTCGTCGCTTGCACTAGGTTGATAGTGTCTTGGTCAGCTCGGTCGATGCTCGGCTTATCTAGAAACTCCACGGGGATGATCCTCGAGATATTCCCTTCAGTTGCCGAGGCTGACTTTGCAAGGGCATCGACCCAAGAGTTTTCAACCCTCGGTATCTGAATCATGGCGCAATCTTTGAATTTCTCTATTACTTTTCGGGTTTCACCCAAGTAAGCTATCATTCTTGCTTCCTTTGCCTCGTACTCTGTTGACACTTGGTTCACAACGAGTTGGGAATCTCATCGGACATCAATGAGCTGAACCCCTAAGGTGATAGCTAATCTGAGCCCAGCTAATAGGGCTTCATATTCTGCCTCATTGTTGGACGCTCTAAAGTCGAGCCTGATCGCATACTGAATGGTGGTCGAGTCGGGTGCGACCAGGATGACCCCTGCTCCTCCTCGCTTCGAATTAGATGACCCGTCCACGAACAGGGTCCATTTGTCAAACCTCGTCTGTGCCCCAGCGTCCTCAAGAGGTGAAAGGACTGGGGGGTCGGCAGGGCTCGCCGATGAGTCTGTTAATGCTTCCAAGCTGACTCCTCCAAGTTCGCAGTTTGGAGTAGTGAATTTAACTATAAAATCGACCACTACTTGGCCTTTAATCGCGGTCCTCGACTGATACTGTATATCGAATTCTCCTAGTTCGACAGTCCACTTGGTCAGATATTCAGACACCTTCGGATTTTAGAGCACTTGTTGAAGCAGTGAATCTGTGATGACAATGATGGAATGCACTTGGAAGTATGGACGCAGCCTACGTGCAAAGATGACCGGACTTAAGGCCAGTTTCTCCATACTTGGATACCTTGTCTCCGCTGGAACCAGGGCCTTGCTGGTGTAATAAACAGGATGTTGCTTTCCTCCAGCTTCTTTGGTAAGAGTCGAGTTGACGGCCGAGGCGAAAACCGCTAAGTAGAGGAACAATGGCTCCCCTTCTTTTGGCTTGGATAGTAATAGTGGCGATCCCAAATATTGCTTCAGCTATTGAAAGGCCTGCTCACAATCCGAGGTCTACTTAACCTTCTTGTGGCCCTTCAATTGTTGGAAGAAGGGGAGGCACTCATCAATGGCTCTGGAGATGAATCGGCTGAGCGCGACGACCCTTTTAATGAGGCACTAGATCTCTTTCACTATCCGAGGTGAGCTCATGTCAAGCAGAGCCCTAATCTTGTCAGGATTTTCTTCAATGCCTCTCTGACTAACTTGAAAACTGAGAAATTTACCGCATTTAGTCGGGTTCAGCTTCATACGATACTTCCGTAGAATCGAGAAAGTCTCTCTGAGGTCCGAGATATGATCAGATGCTTTAATGCTCTTTACGAGCATGTCGTCGACGTAGACCTCCATAGTCCGACCAATCTGTTTGGCGAACATTTGGTTTACCAGCCTCTGATACGTCGCATCAGCGTTCTTCAGGCCAAAAGACATGACCCGCTAATAGTAGAGCCCTTTGTCAGTGATGAAGGTCGTCTGCTGTCTGTCAGGAGGATACATCGCTATCTGATTGTAGCCAGAGTATGCGTCCATGAAAGTAAGGAGCTCGTGCCCGGCTATGCTATCAACTAATTGATCGATCCGAGGGAGAGGAAAGTTGTCCTTAGGGCACGCTTTGTTCAAGTCGGAGTAATCTACGTAGATCCGCCATTTCTCATTGGACTTCTTCACAAGCACTATATTCGCGATCCAATCCGGATTATGGATTTCTTCAATGAAGCCAGCGCTGAGGAGTTTGGAAACTTCATCAGCAATCACAACATACCGTTCAGGCTCAAAGGCTCTATTCTTCTGCTTTATTGGCTTATGCTTTGGTTCCACGTTCAACCTGTGGATGATCACCTCAGGAGGAATATCTGGCATATCGTGCTGACTCCAAGCGAAGACGTCTTGGTGTTGCTTGAGGAGTCGAGCATTAGGGTTTGTTGGTCATCATACAATGACAATCCGAGCTGAACTGTCTTGGTCGGCTCCATGTCATTAAGAGGAAGGACTATAAGTCTTCTACTGAAGATCCCTCAGAAGCGTCTTCTCTGGGGTCGAGTATGTTGATTGTAAGGGCCTGTTTTACTATGCCCTTCCTGACTACCATGAGTAACAGTGCCGTGCCTCCCTCTGATCTCCTCAGAGGCATCCGACCCCTCCCAACGAGGGGAATTTCATCATTAAATAATATGTAAATACCATCGCCCTCATGGAGTTGAGGGAGGGTCGGCCAAGAATTACATTGTAGGCCGAGGGGGTATTTACTACCAGAAAGTCAACTAATAGAATGACCTGGTTCTGACCTTCACCAACAGTGACCGGTAGGGAGATCGCTCCTTCCGAGATCACTTTATCACCAGTAAAATCGTGCAATGGAGTCCGGACAGGTCAGAGACGTAACCTGCAATCCCCATCTTGTCGAATGCTTTGGAGTAGAGGATGTCAATTGAGCTTCCGGTATCGACCAGAATTCGATACACTTTTCAATTAGCTATGGTCATCGTGACCACCAATGCATCGACATGAGGATGTCGAATCCCTCGCGCGTCGTCTTCCGCGAACGTTAGGCTGCACAGACTCATCCAAGGCTCCTTACTCAGTCTTTCAGCGAGGTGGATATAATACTCGAGGTCAGTGATCCGAGCATGGGCCTTCCGAGCCTGGTTCGAATCCCCACCTCCTAATGGGCCCCCGTATATCGTCCGAATCTCGATGGCCTCATCTACTGCTCAGCTCGAGGATTCATCCTTCCGAGGTTGCTTTTTCTCCTTCACATATTGTCGTAGATTCCCCTTGTGGATAAGGGTCTCTATCGCTTCTTTCAGGTCGACACAATCACTAGTGTTGTGCCCATAGTCGCGATGAAAACGACAGTACTTGCGCTTGTTTCGCTGGCCTACTTCTATCTTCATGTAGCTCGGCCAATGTAGTAGTCTCTTATCACGGATATCTAACAAGATCTGCTCTGGAGATGTATCTAGGGGCGTATACTGTAATGCTCCATGTTTTCAGGACCTGAGTATATGACTCATTTCCCAAAAACCCGAGTGGTAACCTATAGAGAGCCAAATTTCATGTATTATTTTTTCTTCTTTTATCAGAGTTAGCAGTTAGCGTAAAATGGACAAATCAACATAAAGGAAAATTTACAATTACATTTAGAATATACAAGAGGCTACCCATAATGACTTATACAAACCGATGTTCGTAACGCCCCGATTTTTGGAACCCGAGTATACGACTCGTCCTCCAAAAACTCAAGTGTTAGCCTATAAAATTCAATGTAAATTTGAACCGCTTATTATTAATCAGAGTTAATAGCAATGAAGTTAGAGTAAACCATACATTGTATAAAAGCACTTCAACCACCATAAATAAAATCCAAATGTAGCACCCATACAAGACTTATACAATCCCAAATAACAAAGTTCATATAAGCAAAAACATGAATCTATCAACTAATGGTAGAGCTCAATATGGGCCGCAAGGCCCCTGTCTAGCTCCTCAGCTACTCGATCTAATCTAGCAATCTAGTGAACAACATCGGCTCGCTCTACACCTGCATACTCTGTACGGTTGGATATTCGATGAATAAGTGGCCAACTCAGTGTGAATTCCTCTTAAGATTACACACCGCCGCCTTAACAAACATAGTTTAAGTAAAAATAAGGAAATAATCCAAAACAGGTAAGATATAGTCTTATTAAAATGCATGGGTGTATGAATGCACATCGACCTGGGGATGTTCATCCAGTCGGACTTGGGCTTGTCACCCATGCAATCATCGACCTAGAAATGCTCTTCCAGTCGGACAAATGGGTCGATAGTCGGTGGTCAGGAGCTAGCAAAATAATACCTTAATGATCCTAAGGGCACATACTACAGCATCCAAAATTAGTCACTCGTTATCGTCAATATGGTATGGATGCATGATTAGCCAAACCGTTATTATTCCAATTACAATCAGCCATTTTAAGTAACTTAATGATCACTGCGGGGGGCTCGTCACACAGCGTAGGCCGACAGCTCGGACATAGTGTCCCATGACCACCATCCCCTGTTCATGAGGTTTTCCACCTTGGGATGTTATATAAAACCCTTTGATCAAAATGACACTAGGTTAAGGGCCTTATTTTCCATATAAAATCCGTCTAGTTACACCCCAAGTGTAGCTCACATACAATGGTAGAGTTCTCCACGCGTAGTATTGTGAGTTAGTTATTAAGGCGACTCACAACCATAAGTTCTTATATGAAGGTGTATAAAATTACATGTTCAAGGTAAAAATTTTAATGTGTCATCATGAGACTATAGTACCAACTATCAATCGATACAATACTAAACATAAGAACAATGATCATTATTCATGAATGGTACTCATTAACTAGCATATGAGCCTAGCATGCAATATGAACATAATACATTAATCATGAATTTGAGATAAGACAGCTAATAAAACTTAGAAATTTATGACAAGTATTAGGACCTTAAACTAGTAGTAGCAATTTAATGTATACTATGTTTGGCTAACATAGAGATGGAAAGCCCAATGGGAAAGCCCTGAAATTCGGGGGTCGAGCATAACTCAGCTCCCGAGTTCCAAAACATCACTTATGCAACATAATTAATGAATGATGTATGTTGACTGTATTAGCACATAAACATGGGATAGATTAAGCCAAAACACAGATATGATTCAGGGGTAAGTGAATAAAGCAAGCGGAAGACTTATAGTAAAATATGTGTACAAGTGTAAGTCCTGAATTACATATACAACCAGATCGTGTAAAAGTGTTATTTATCAAAATTATAAGTACAAGTTACATCATTTCAGTTCCCAAAATAGTAATCCCATAGATCCGCGCAACAGCAGTCCGAGGCTCGCTAGAACCCGTCTCAAAACCGCATATAGGAGAAGGCGGCCTCGTCGTCATCCGGCTCCCGCTCTGCCTCACGCCGTCGCATCCACATCTCGCAACATCGGGGCCTAAGGCAGTCCGGTGGGTGTGCAACACCGCCTGAAACGTGGGAGTGAGTGATCAACTCGGTGGAACAATAAGGCACATGGTTAACATGTTATCGGTTCAATCAAACAAGAATGATAAAGCATGACAATTAAAGAAATCCTAAGTACTCTTATTAATGCAAGTATGAATGCGGTATGATGCGTGCCCTCACGCGTACACCCTCAGCGTCTTCCTCTTACGTTACGCATGACATCGCCTCAAAGTGCGCCACATCTACAAAGCACATGCAAATGCGGTGCATGGATATGATTACCAAGTTGTTATTAGTCCAATTCATACAGCAGGATTGGGAAGCTAAGATACCTTCCTCATATCACCATCCAAACAGTGATCCATACTAGGGTCGTCAATCCTAGACATTGCATACGATCATATAGTTGAGGTCGTAGCAAAGGGCTCGTCACCAATCAATGCACGCCTTTCATGCCCTTACTACCACAGATCGGCTCGTCACCTCCTTGCGGTATCCAGGTATGCTCGAGGTCACTACAAAGGGCTCGTCACCAATCAATGTAGGCCGACAGCACGAATATAGTGTCCCATACCACCATAATCGGCTCACGAGTTTAGTTGCTCACTGGTCACTACGGGGAGGCTCGTCACCCCAGCGTAGGCCGACAGCTCGACCACGGTGTCCCATACCACCATGTCCGGCTCATGAGTCTTAGCGGATCAGGTACCATAGTTATTAGGATTTCACTGGTAAGTTCGGTATCCTAGATTCAAGCAGTAGCGTCCATACATGGTTAACATACATCGGACAATCGGGTTAATTGACGAACTCGACTAGCACGAGCGCACGTTGAATTGAACGACATGAAGCGCGCAAACACTCCGCGTGGTCAAACTACTGCCGACAACTCTAATACGACTCGGGTTCGTCTAATACGTCCTACGTGGCGAAAGCAATCTCAACCACGATTCATAGGGTCAATTACCGATTTCCTGGACTAAGGCATAGTCCCAAACACATTACACTACTACAGGTATTCATATGGAATGTAAAACAGTAATGGAACAACCACTCAAATCATGGTGCATACACATCTGAAGAATATCAACTTAACATAAATGTAAGCATAGGAATGCTTGAATTTAAATAACTTGGAATGTAAATGCATAAAGGAAATCATGCGCATCCATAGAAGTATTGAGAACCACTTCTCAACGCCTGCATTTAGTGTAATCAGTTACACGTAGATCATTCATGCATTTCTACAAACACTTAGCATTCATGGAACAACATACATGACGCATGTTGAAAAACATGCACTTAGACAATTCCTTTTATCAAGGAGCTGTCATACATGCATCTAGCATACATACATGACAAATAATCATGGCAAACACAAGTGCGTATTTTATACGTATACGGTACTTTATAAATACACTTAGAATACACAAATCTCAATATAGCATATGCATAACAGGAAAGCGATGTAAACACAACATTTGGCATGTGAAATCTCATCCATAACAAGAATAAATCACTAACTGGGATTGAAAGCCTTGAAAACCATAACCTATACACTTAAAGTCCTCACCTTAAGCGAAGAAAGAACCGCCGAACTGATTTAGACGAGTTGTCTTCGTCAACGGCGCAAGAATACCCTAAAATAAGGATAGAAATGAGATACAACAACACCAAGTCTAATCTAAGCTCTAACACAGGTTAGGGTTAGGTTAACTTACCCCAAAAGAACTCAGAATCGTCAGAGGAACGATTCAAAGTGAAGGTTCAAAGGTGAAGAAGAACAAGGAAGAATCAAGATGATTCACCAATCAATCTCTCTCACTAACTCTCTCTTTTCCACTCTCTCTCCAAGCTAGGGTTAGAGAAAATTCGTATGGAAATGAGAGCTAGGGTTTAAGGACTATATATAGGCCTTAAAATGATGGAAATAACCCCAGGGTCAAGGTATACTTAGGTTATAACCAAAGTACGCCTTTCTCGATCCAACGAAGCACTTCTGGTGGGCCTATAACCACGAAAGGTCGGACTTAAGCTCACTGACCATGGATCTAGGTCAGGCTGAGTTTTCGTACCGACCGGCTCTTCAGATCAGCCGTGGCGGACCACACTCAATTCAACGGTCACGGAAACTCGATCAGGTCCACAAGCACTAGGATATGCCTGGGCCAACCATCCTGATCAGAGGGTGAAATTGGGTCAGAATCCAACGGTCAGAATGCTTAAAATCGTCACGCAAGCGACACGACTCAGATTTCATAAAAAGCTTATTAAATTCCAACCGTTCTCACACTCTTCACTCCGAACTCAACCAAATCGACCCAGAACATCAGATCGACTTGATTTTTGAGGTGAAGACCAAGCCCAACTCAGTGACCGCAACAGCCTAAGATCATCGCCATCGGACTTTCGACGCGCGGTCTAGGTCCGATCCAGATCTTCCAAAAATTCCCCAGAACAACTGGATTTAGCGATGGATCCCAGATTTCAGAGTAACGTAGCGCTCACTAATCTACACGTTTAGAGCCATGCAGATGTAATTTAAAGTGATTGATGCGAATTTCACAAGCAATCAAGTAAAGCGCTAATTACCCCAAAAACAACTACTTAAGGAAAGATTAGCACAAAAATTTCCAAGGTCGTTACACCAAGCCATGAGATGTCGAAGGTGAGTCATCGTAATCCTGCACTTGATTTGAATCCCCGTGTGCAACTAATGGCCCCAAGTTACGTGAGTAGCTTCCTAAAGAATTAGCTTGCATTAGATAATAACTTCTAAACATATTGAAGGTTTGAAAGGCCCATGAATAGAATCACTTGGGCTCGCTTTAGAGCGGCTGGGCCCACCAAATTTTTGTTCTTCAAATGGCCCAGATTGGGCCTAAGATTTTGCTCCAAATTTAGGCCTGAATTGGCCCAACATTCAAGGCCCGAACTAGGCCTGGTTCAACCTAGCCAGGTGGTCCAAAGGGTGGCCCATTATCATTAATGTTATATAAATAAGTTTAAATAAGAGTAATATAAATATATATAATTAAAAATGGAGTAATCATGAATAATATTATATGATATACAAATAATATGTTAGTATATAAAGATATAATAATTAATTATATATTATTAAATTATCAATATTATATATTAATATTAATATTTATTATACATATGAATTATTATAACAATAGAAAAATAATATATATTATTCAAATATAATAAATATTAATATTTTATTATTTATATATGTGTGTGTTATTACTTAATGATATCAATTTATATATGATTTCTAAAAAGTAGTAATATTATATATTCAAATATTTGATAATATGATTTAAAAATTATAACAAATTAAATAATGTAAAAGTATTAAAATTGTGGAATAATTTGTAATAATCATACATGATATAAAATTAAAGATTATAATTATAATAAATATATATATATATGTGTGTGTGTGTGTGTTATTAATTGAAAATATTTAATATTAAATAATATGAATTATACAAAATAATATTGATTACTTGACTCGATTGTGTTGGAGTTAGAGGGTAGCAACTCGCATACCCACACAATCCTCCTCTCTTTTCTTTCTCTCTTTTCTTCTCTCTCTTTTCCCTTTTCTTCCCTCTCTGTTCTTATTTTGTTGCCGATAGGTCCAGCAGGAGGGCTGGCCGTCTTTCCCTCTCCTCATGTTTCTCTTCTCTTTCCTTTCTTCCTACGGTGCTTCTCATATCACTGGGCGAGGGAACCTTTTATAACAAATCAATGAGTATTCCAGACTCTTCTTGCGAAAGCTTTCGCCAGTCTGGCTTACACAGTCTCTTTCCTGCGTAGCGAAAACCGGGAGGATGACTTGTGTAACAACTGAGATCGAGGTGCCCATCGGTTCGATCCTCCTAACCTGATTTCTTGGGAGTGGTCGGAGCTCCCTTTGGTAGGATTTGGATGGTCTGGATTGGACAAAGGATCTAGAGGTGGGTCATCCAATGCGCAGAGAAATCCGGATCGTTCCGGGTTTCTTGTTTTTTTGCGTATTGCTGCGGACGAGCCATTTTTGGCATTAACTGTGGGGTCCACATCCTCCAATGTCTGAGGAATCCACTCCTTCCATCAGATTCCTCAAGAAGCCTCGGTCCATAACTCAAAATATGAGGTGGATCCATGCTCTGGATAGTCTGCATAGTTCATCATGGCGTGGATTCGTTTACAGTCGGTTGTTTGTACTCGAAACTGTGTGTGCATGAGTGCTTGGAAATAGGTGGCGCGGACTAGGGTCTGGTCGGTTTTGACCCGTCTACAAGATGGACGGCTTGGATCATTAATGATGTTCATGATAATGGGCCACAACAACTCCAAACGGACGTTGTCCGTTTAAGTTGTGAGAAACGAGGAGGAAATTCTCCTTTTCCTTCGGGATTTTATGGATTTAACCTAGTCTAACTGTGTTGGACGATTCGACGTGTTGGGGTGTACCCACACCTTATGCACATGCATTTGGATGTGGGGTCATAAGGGTATTTTATGAGGAATTTACGCCGTTTGTCTGTTTTGTAAGGTCGCATTAGGCCATGGCCAAAATATTATGTTGATCCGAGTATTGGGTGGCCCACATAATTGATATCTATGAGAAGGCGTCCTATGTTATCAGAGGGTTAAGATTGTTTGCCTGGCCGAGATTGAGGAGGGAGTTTCCTCATTGGTTTTGCCAACGAATCCGTGGCCGGAATGGACGGAGATGAATATGGGATTCCCTTTTTTTTTTCTCCTTTCACGTTGGTTATAACAACTAGCAAATAGTCACGGGCCAAGTGGGGTCCAATTGTGATGTTTGTTTGATCAATCCATTCCATTCATCCTCTTGATCGAACCATGTAAGCCCATGTGTTTAAATATGGAGTTGATCTAAGATTTAGGTAAGTCACACTAATATGATAGAGGATCTTCCAGAATTAGGGATTTAGAGAAGGAAATTTCCCTCAACACGTCTCAGTACGTGGGGTAGTTTAGATGCGCACACCGGTTGTCTTTGTATATAATGTGGGGTCCACTATGATGACATTTAAGAAGATCCACACTCTTCATTGACTTCGGCATGCCGTGACGGCCCATGGTCCCAAGTATGGAGTTGATCGGGGCTTATCTTAAAAATGCCCTAGTGGGTACCCAAAACGAACTTGATCTGAATTAACGGTCAATACTTGATGATCAGGGCCCAAAGTTTGGAAGAAATGCGTAGTTAGGATAGGTAAACCTTTAGACCAAATTTGGTGGCTAATGGATGGTAGGAACAACCTAAATCTAAAATATCACTTTTTATGTTAAAAGAAAGGAACTAACTTCAGCGTTCAACGGTGTAGGATCATAGATCGTGGCCCAAATTTTGTATAACCTCGTAGTCATGTAAGGTCAAGGTGTGGTCCAAGTTTGAATTGCAATAGATGGCAGGAAGTGGCTAGATCTGAAGATCTAAATTTATAAGGAGTTGATAAGCTCGAAAGGATAACTTCTCGCCTAAGAAAAGGCCTACCAAGGTGGGGTCCTCATACTTCACCCTTGGTCCATGTGATGGGCAATCCAAGTTGTTCTTATGAAGGAAAATATCAAACTACAACTACCCATGAGGTTTCTTCACTCAATGGACACCAAAATCAACGGTTAAGGGGTTGATCTGTCGATTAGGTCACTTTTATAATGATCTAAGGGCTGAAATTTAACGTATATGGTTAATTTATGATACATAGGCATGGTATAAATTTTCACATTAAACGGATAATAGGAACCATATAATAAAGGATTCAGCAGTCTGGGTTAGTGACATTTTTGTAATTATTGTTGATATAAGAGTTTTGTGAAATCTAATGGTCCTACTTGGTTCTATGTACATTTCTAAACAATTCTTACAAAAGAACTTGCATCTAAATCATTATGGTTAAAGAGTTATTCACCGACTTAGTCAAGGGAAGGTACATGTATCAGACCACATGATCAATAGTCGGATGACTTAATTTATGGATGAATATCATTCATAATCGGTCAGATTCATGTTGGAGGATGGATGTAGGGTTAGGTTGACTAAATTGGTACCATACACGTGTACATAATGAGCTAAATTTATGGTAACACTCGAGGACTTTCAATACTCGGGTATTGAAAAGTTCGGGGTGTTACAGATACTCATTCAGTTGGCTTTTGGGCTAAACTCATGCAATGTGGCTAGTCACTAGCGAAAGTACATAGTACATGCGTAGTGTCAAACTCATCGACGTGGGGTCGATAGTCGATGATCTAGGAGCTAGCGAAACGATACCCCAACTAAATCCTATTAGGCACGTGCTACAGCATCCAGAATTAGCCACCCGTCATCACCCGAATGCTATGAATGCATGATTAACCCAACCATTATTACTCAATTTACAACCAACCATTTTAATAAATCTCAAAGGTCACTACGAGGGTTTCATCACCCAGTGTAGGCTAACAGCTCGGGCATAGGTCCTAAACCACCGTCCCCGGCTCATGAGATTACCACCTTAGGATGTTTAATGGAAACCCTTCGACTATTGGTCAATCATATTTCAGTATATGGGGCTTACCATCACATGATTGCACAAAATAATACATCAAACCTGTATAGGGCAAATACCAAAACAAACCTGCCTAGGGCGAATATCAAAACTAAGCCACATAGGTCAATTATCAAATCTAAGCCACATAGGGCAATATCAAAACCATATGATAAAAGACCATCCTTTAAAAAAAAAAATACTTAGACACAGCAACCCCTGGATGGTAAGCCCACATCAATATTCAATTTAAATCATCATTCAATAACCACTAAGTCGAAGGTCTATTATAATCACAATCAATCGAGTTACATCCCAAGCATGGGTGTACATTTATAAGTGGAGTTTCCCACTGATGTACCAGTTTAGGTTCCATAAATAATCTACAAGTAATCTACAGGCATAAGAAAATATGCAGGATAAGTATTAAGCATGTTACCTGGCAATTCAATTCCAACAATTAACACATGTGATTATAAGTTAAAGATATCAATTAACAATCAAAATTAAAATAAAAACTATCACTTAAGCTAATTAATGGGAAAATGGAAAGCTTAAGGGGAAAAAATCATCACCTTATTATTTGAATCACCTACCAGCATTGCTAGGGAATGCGTGTTTCCTTAAAATCAAATCCTACCATAAATTGTAAAGTTATACAGTTATATCCAAGCTTTATACAATATCCATGGTTAAGGTCTTAACTTAGGTTGGATTACCTAGGTTTAGGGTTTTATCCATTAATTTAATCTTAGACCTTGGTTTAGAATTTGAAATCTAACTCATATTATTAATTTATAATAATATTAGAATAAAGTAAAAATAAATAATAATTGTCTATTGATACTAACAACACTAATCTTATAGTCAATAACCTACTAATGACAAAATAAGAATAGTATTAATAATGATAATTATTAATATCAAGTATCCATAATAACTAATGCTAGCAAAATTAACCTACTAATGGTTAACCACAACTAGGTGGGCTTATAGGGATTTACCTAACTTATGAACTTGGGCTCAAACCTATGCAAACTGGGCCCAAACTGAGGCTGGGCCTAGTCCAGGCCCACTATGCGGCTGGCTTAGCACAGACCCACTGTGCGATTTTGACCCGATTTTTGGCCTAGACTTGGGCTGATTTCAGCCCGTTTCTGGGACTAATTTCGGCCTAGTTCCAGGGTTGATTTCAGCCCATCACATGGCCTAAATTAGTAGCTGCCCTCGGCCCAAACTTGGGCTGATCTCGGCCCACCTTACTGCTGGTTTAGTGGCTGGGACCCAGCCAATGGATGGCAAAAATACCAGACGAATGTAACAACACCCACCGTTGCAGCTGCTCAAGGAGTCATTACCGCTCCTTGAGTTGAATCTGGGCCGGCCCAATATGCCCATTGGTAGTCTGGCTCGGCCCAGACTTTGTGGCTGAGCTGGACCTGGTTTCTGGTTACGGCCCAGGTCTAATTTCAGCCGAATATGAGGCTGGTTTCGGCCCTGATCGGAGGCTGATTCCAACCTTGATCTGAGGCTGGTTTTGGGCTATTCATCTGGTAGAAAAAGAGTGCATCATGGCACAAGGATCAGGCCTTCCTAGTCGTTCGGGTCACAAACCTGGATGAAGAACAGAAGGACGGCTAAGATAACAGTCCACACTCGACATGCACCTTGGCTATCCTGATGACCGGAGTGGACTCTCTTTCTGCTGCTGGAAGTATCTAGCATGGCCGTCGAGTTCGGACAGACTCGGTCTGATTCAGTGTGGTGCAACAGCAGCACCCCTCAAATCCTCTCCGTCTTTTATTCTTTCTCATTCTCTCGTCATCTCTCCATCTTCCTTTCTCCTTTCTTTTGCAGGGACCCCAGCATGGTACGAACTGGCCCAACTTGGACCGCGACTCGGTGCAGTTTTGAACAAGGAAGATATTCAGGCTCTAATGGTGGATTCCAAACGAAAGCTCCTTTTGATTTGGAGGTGCTGAGTGGTCCAGATGGGCTTAGAGGAGCTCGAGGAACAGGGGTTTCGAAGGTTAAAGGAGGCCGGGCTGATGGGTTCGAATGGAGAAGAAAACGGCTGTTTCTTTCATTTTGAGCTATTGTTAGGAATGGAGAGCCCTAGCTCGAAAATACCTTCCTTTTATGGCTTGCCCTAATGTTGCTAAACCGTTGGATGGTGATGACCGGTCTGGATAAGGTTTGTTTTATAACAGCTCCCCTATACCGCTGGCAACAGAAAACCGGCCGTGGTTTTCTCTCTCTGGTATTGAGGGAGTGAAGCCCTAGCTAGCACGGTCGAGATCCAACTAAGAGGAAGGGCTGAGATTGTACAGATCTCCCTCATACAGATCGCCCGTCTGGACACAGTAAGAGAAACGGAAAGTTTCCGTTTTTAGAAACGTGTGTTTGTAGGGCTGGTTAGCACCGAGAATCGTGTGCATGCACACGTGTTCCAAGGTGTGGGGTCAATTGGGGTTTGGTCAGACGGAGCGTCCGCACCAGATGGACGGTCCAGATTGTGAGGATGGGACCATATGGTGAGCCTCCATCGATGCAAACGGACATCGTCCGATCGTTTGAAAGGAAAAGGGAGCGGGAAAGAAAGAAGAGAATTTCCTTCTTTCGGAAATTCTCGGTAAAGCTCTGTTTGACCGGACTCTTTGGTCCAGTGCACTGCTGGTGCACACGCACCAGTACAAATACACACTAAGGTGGGCCCACTGTGAATTTTCTTGATACCCACTCTACCCATTCCCTTTGGAGCCCCCAATCAGGTCCTCTAGCCAAAGGTCGGGCAGATCCAAGACTTAGGTGGGTCATACCAACTGAAAAACGATTTTTAAATGTCTATTGTGATGATTCGATGGTCGGATTAATTCCAATTCGATCGTCGACGGTTAAAAGGTACTAATGGACCTTATGTATATTCAAGACCCTCATCATATGTTAGTAAGCAATTAATAGTTTTAATGTTTTATTATTACTTTATTATTATCTTAATTTAGAATTATAGGGCCTACTTCTAAATAGAGCCGCCCTTGCGGTAGATCAAAATTTACAAGTCGTGCGTCTAATTCTCAAAGTTATTTTAACGGTTAAGTTAGCCACACAGAGTATTATTATTATTATTATTATTATTATTATTATTATAGATTTTAATAATAAATTATAGATTTTTGAAAATTAAAGATTTAATTGATTTTAATTTGTTGATCTCTATCAATTCGATGGGCGGATAGCTTCTAACTTGACATAGAGTGGTTTTAGGGGTCATGGACTAGTATAGGTGCATCTGAATAGTCACCTTCCTATGATTCTTAAGCTATCAAACTCACAGGCTCCAGTGCATCTCTCCATCCAACCATTTGATTAAGTTATTTTGAGCAAATGTGCATCTCCATAGTTGTACACTCAACCGTACCGTTTGCTCTATAATTCAACGGTCGGTTTACCTCAAAATTATTTACCAATGGTCCTAGTAGTCCTAAGAACTACCTAAGCGGACTTTAATGCTTGATTTAATCCTATATTATTCGATTAGTGTGTTCACGTAGTGGATTACTATGCAGGATGTTGTGGACTCAATGATCGATGGATCTTATGAATCAAGAGCCAAATTTATAGATGTGCGGTTAATAGGACGATCCATGACCTAATGTTGAAAGTGGACCATTCACCCTTCCTAATAAGGTGTCATGCTAAGTCTTGTTGAGATTGAGTTGTTATATGTAAAACTTTGTGTATAATTTCAGTTTTTCAATGCAATGATGATTTGACTGTCTGATTTGATAACTCACGATCAGATGGCCTGGTCTATGGATGAAAATTACTCCAAACAATTGACTACATATCAGAATAAAGGTGAGCGTTCTATTTAGTTAGATTTGTGTTTATACTAATCTACGTCTTCGTGGGAACACTCGAGTACTGAAAAGTACGAGGCGTTACATATGTGAATTGAACTTGCTTTTCGGTCTTCTGCTCGTTTTTCGATCAAAAGAGGTGTTGTCGTCTGACCTCCTTTTGTTTGCTTGCAGCGGTGTTTCCTCCTTCCGCCTCTTTTCTTTGGATGAATGTTCTAAGCTCTGATTATTCTTCCGCGAGCTGAAGAACTCCTCGTCATTCATATACTTCTGAGCTCGGCTTATGAGTTCTCCAAGTATAGTCATTGGGTTCTTTCCTATTGAAAAAAAGGAACCTTCCGTCTTTGAGCCCACTGATCATCGCAGTCAGAGCCATTTTATCTGAGTAGAGGTCGACCTGCAAAGCCTCCTCGTTGAAGCGAGAGATATAATCTTTCAGCAACTCTCCACTCTTTTGCTTAAGAGTGAGTAGATGAGTTAACGATTTGCAACTCTTCTTCCCGACAATGAATTGCATCAGGAATGCTTTACTGAGCTCGACGATTGTGTTAATCGACCTTGGCTTCAGTTGTTGATACCAACTTCTTGCGGCCCCTGTGAGGGTTGTGGAGAACGCTCTACACATCATCACCTTTGATGCGGACTGGATTTGCATCCACAAACGGTAGGACTCCATAGGCTCTGTCGAGTCCCCAGAACCCAAATATTAAATGATAGGGGGCATCCTGAACCTCAGAGGCATTGCTGCGCCCATGATATCATTGGTAAACGGAGGCTCGGTCTCCTCCATCATTGCTTCCACCGTGGTCGGAGTCGACGTCTGGTGATCCCGCTGTAGGCTCTTAATCTGATTTCGAAGCTCATCAAGCTGAGTCTCCCATGGATCTTTGTTCTCAGCAACGATCTCGCGAGGAACCTCGACCTCAGGCATTTTCCCCTTTCTTCTCTTTTCCAATTCGTGTCGAAGATCGATTGGGGCTAACGCCGAGGTCTCAGACACATAGGTCGGAGCCCGAGTCGCTACATTCCGTGCATGATTCGGTGCTTGAGCTAAGATATTCTAGGACGCCCCTGCCCATGAACTTAGAAGGACAAGTTATTCTGTCCCCCTCGGAGTGACCTCCTCTTGACCAGGGGGTGGTTATTGTTCGGCTTACTGCTGTTTCATTTGGTTGAGCTCATTGACCAATGCTTGTACTTGATTCTGCAACGCATGATATTTGTCTCCTTGACTCCGAGTCCATTGGGACGGCCTGGTCAAAGATGATTCAACATGAATCGTTGAAGACGAGCATCGTTGCCCAATAGGCTCAGGTTCCGCCACTGTTACTGGAAGTGCTTTCTTCTTTCCTCGAACCATCTTTGATTATTATGACTTCTTGTTACGTTTCCCACAAACGACGTCAAAATGTTGATGTTAAAATCTGGCTCACCCTTTACCGAACTCCGAGTACTTTGACCAAACCCTGTATCCTGCACAAAGGGAAGACAAAGAAGACCCTGGCTAAAGCAGGGGACCTTCTGATGCCAAAGTCAGTCTAGGAATCTAGGTCTAAGTGGAATAGAGTAAGCTTAAGGTGTGGTATGTTGCGTACATTTTTCGGTCGTAATGTCCTCTATTTATACCTTTGGATTGAGGTAAACGTGTTCATCAATCTCGGCACAATCTATGCCATTAAGCGGGAGACACGCGCACGCTGATATTGACCGTAATCCTGAGATCGTGTGCCGGATAACCCTCTGGACGTGTGTTACTGGAGTTAACCCTTCAGCGTAATCCTCGGCCACATTCCCATCCGGGCCGAGTCTTGCTCACAACCATTCGAGCTTCATGAGTGAGCTGATCCTGGTCAGGGCTGGCAGGTCGGATATATAATGGCTTCTTCTGAGTTCCAAGTCGGTATTAAAACTCTACAAAAGAATGTGGAATCGAGTCAGTTTAGACGCTATCAGTCCGAAGCTTGGCTCGTCGACTTCTCTAAGTCGACCTTGGCAGGGCTCGGCTCAAATTTTCCCTTAATAATATTAATAAAAGTCATTTTGAAAAAGATAATGCCATGTAAAGTTTTTATTAATTAGGTAATTGTTTGTAAATTTTATTTTATTTTTATTTATTAGTTTTTCAGATGCCATGGCACTGTGTTGCCCGTTTCCCCATTGGAGCCTATTAGTCGCGGCCTAGCCTCCTCCAAGACCATTTGGTCCTTACCATGGGGCCCTTTAATCTATTTATTTTATATTTATGTTGTCTATCTATTTTTCAAAATTATTTTAAAACCTAAGTTGGAAAATGAAATAGATCCAAATCACAGGTGATCCATATCATCAGAGACAATGGTGATTGACCACTCGTAGGCTACAAAAGTTCTGGATCAAGCTGATATTTCATTTTCCCATTATCCACGTCTGTATGACCTTATCTAAGCTGGATGGAAAATAATCGTTAAGGAAAGATTAGGGTGGGCCATATGAAGTTTTTAATGGTGGGGCATTCAATCACTAGTGCTTCCTATAGTTTGGTCCACCTGAGATTTGGATCTGCTTCTTCTTTTGGTTCATGCCCTAAAATAATCTGGCACAATGGATGGACGATGCTGATATAGGATAAATACATCAAGGTGGGCCCAATGGAAATAATCATCCTCTAAATCATTTCCCTTAGTATGGCCCACATGAATCAGAGATGGATGTAAATTTTGAGACCCAGGCTTATATTAGGTGTGGCATTGAATGGTTGGGGTGAATTTCATACAATCATTGCTGTGGGCTTCTTAAAATCAAGGGAGCTCTGCCCACCATTTCTTTTAGCGTGGCCCACCTTAATCACAAAATAGCCTGACGTTTTAACCTTTGACCTTGGGACTAGCATGGGATTAGAAATCTAATGGTCACAGTGGATCTCCTTTAAATCATAGTGGACCTTCTCAAAAATAAAGGTGGGCCTCGCCTAAAATTCACTACCTTGGGCTAAGCGGGGTTTTTCACCCACCCAACTTGCTGTGTGCATCATTTCTAAGCCATCCATGGTATGGTTCTTGGAGTGACCCTTCGTCCACGCCAAATGAAGGGGCTGAATGGTCCAGATTTGGTATACATATTCTGATGGCCCTATACAAAACCAAGGGTAGGTGGCCCCCTTTCAATTGTTACCCTTGGTGCAGCGCACCTGAGTCACAGATGAGCCTGATTTTAGGACCTGGGCCTAGTGTGATGGAAAGCATCTAAGGGATGGATGGGATATCATGTAAACATCCCGGTGGGGCAACTCCATGCAGCATCTGTATATACACGCTATCACGGTGTGGCCCACATCAAGGTGGGACTCTATTACCATGTGATCATTCCCGAGTGCTACCAGCACTATATGTTACAGTGCTCCTAGTTCCATTGGTTCACTTAGACATTGCAGATCTGAACGGTTTATTAAGTGTTGGACAAATTTCATGAGCTACTATGCAAAAATCACACTATCAAATCCATCCTTGATTTGCCCTTATTTTCTATGACCATCCTTCTATAGAGCCATGGATGGGATGGTTTACTATCGCCTAGCAAAAGTGATACTTCATGATCATAATTAATCCATGATGGGACCCAACAAGTAGATGGATCAAATTGTTGATTGGACCCAAACTTGTGTAAACGATCTTGGCCATCCATATTAAAAGCCATTGATCAAATGGTAAATATTTGTTAGATTAGAGTGATGTGTGCATGGTAGCCCATGAAATGTGTATTGTACCTAATGAACAGTCTGGATCAATAAATCGAACTAGCTAAGTGTCCCAAATGCAACTAAAGCATTGTACCTTGAGAAATTCCTGAACCAAAAGATAGCGCAGGAGTAGATTTTTCACAATTGGCTCGGCCTAGATTGTGGACCCCACCGAGATAAACGGCTCGGGCTGACCGTTATTCTAACCAAACTAATTACCTCGCTAGCTGCATTTATGTGGAGGAAAGCACCACTTTAGACCAGCGAATCTGACATGTAGAAGGTGTGGGGCCCACCTAAATTAGGATTAGGCTTAATCCCAAATTTGAAACGAATCCTTCCACAAAAGGACCTTAAGTTGTAATTGCATGTAGCAAAACATTTATTTGATTCGCAATAATCCATCCCATCACGAACTCTAATTATAAGAACTCTTTAAAAGCTGATTGAACAGAAAATGCACGTATACCAAAGACACGTGCAACACGCACGTGCGAACATTAGGTACAAGGCTTCTACTTGCTAAGAACACAAGCACATGCTAAGGTGGCACGCTGGCAACATTCTACCTTCTCAATTAGGTGGGACACGATGTGTAGTAGATCTTCTGATTTTCAGACCGGAATATCTAGAGAATGTGGTCTACTTTATGAGAAGCATGGACCTCATACATGTGTCCCATGCTGGCATGTGTGGTGGTTCCACACACGTGGGAATCACAAACTTGAGTATTTCATATGTCAGTTGAGAGGTACGGGATTTGAACGGGCAACGGGGACACACACCAAGGGATGTGCCCTAGGGAGTGTCAATCCCGGGCCCTCCGTCATATCAACAGTTGCACTCTCTCCACCGATCCCAACCGTCCAATCGAAGCATTGGATCATAGAAGCGAGTGTCGTTTGTACGACCTGCAATGCTAGAGAAGTGCCTGGGCAGCCTCTCTGTCCGCTCCCGAACGGCAAGAAATGGAAATGCTGACCCCTAACGTCCACGTGATGACTCCGGTCGCTCTCATCGGACGGCATGAATCTCTCAGGACGGAATTCAAGTGGGTCGACCCAATGCTGGGGATCCCTTCCGATAGTCCAGACATTGATGAACACTTGGGTGTTAGCTGGTACATCGTAGCCTCCGATCTTGCAATCTTTGGTGGATTTTCTATAAATCACTGGGCCTGGTGGATGCAGTCGGAGTGTTTCTTTGACAATTGCCTGGAGGAAAGGAAGATTTGGGATGTCGGATTCTTCAATCAATCTATTCTTTCCAACTGAATCGATCTCTGCCCTTGCTTTCTTGAACACGTCAGGATGGTTGATGAGCTCCGCCAAGGCCCATTCCGTTGTGACTGCAGTCGTATCGGTTCCCGCCACAAAGTTGTCCTGTAGAAGATTCAAAAGATAGCATAAAAACTCATCTGATCAAAATATTAAATAAGCTAGGATGGGCATGCTCGATTGGTTGGCCCAATGTGTAATCACAAGCCCAGTTCAGCCCATTTTATCTTTGGGGCCTTGGGCTTACAACTTTGTGGTGGAGCAATGGTTTTAGGACTCAGGTAAGTCCATTCGAGTCGACTCGGACCTGATTTGATTCGAAACCAAGAGTCATCTGGACAAGCCCAATGGCTTGACTGTTTACAACCCCGTCTCTGCATTTCCTAATTCTTGATGGGGTCATCCTTACCACACGAGCGTCTAAGGCAGCCACACGTGCCCAAGTGGCACTTGTGTAATAATGGCTTTGCCATCGATAGGGAATACCCAATCGTAAAACTCTTAGATTGGAAAATTTTAAGGCTTCTATCATTTAATTCGTTTCCTTTTGACCATGGAACATCCCCTTCACCGTCGATTTGGGGGCCATTGATCGAAAGTTTAGGTGACTTTATATGCCAGTTGCCCTTCATAATTGATGCCGACTAACTACAGTACAGCTCTCCAGTATCATTTTCCGCTAAGAAAGTCAAAGTCAATAGTCCAACTTCAACAAAATAAAAAATAACGAGGCGGCTACGACAGTTAGAGATATGCTCGGCGCGGTATGGGGTCTAATACTGCGGACCATTCTCCCTATTCTGATTGAAATATGTCAGGGAGCGGATTTGGTGTTTTCCGGGTACCACATTGGAGGGTGTTTCCGTGACGTGGAGCCCAGCTTGATGTATGTGTTGTATATCCAGGCCGTTTATCATTTTTTTTTTAGCTCATTTTAGTGCATGGTTCCAAAAATGAAGCAAATCTAAATCTCAAGCAAATGAAACCAAAAGAAAAGGTGATGATTGAACTCCCACCGTTAAAATCTTCCTAAGACTCACTGTAATGTTTATTTTCCATACAACCTATTGATAAGACTCACTGTAATGTTTATTTTCCATACAACCTATTGATAAGGTCACATAGACCACAATAACAGCTTGATCTAAAACTTTCGTAGCTCCAAACAAGTTTTTACCCCTTGGGCATTCAATACTTGTCTTATTTAATGGAACATGCCCTAAAATAAGTTGGAAAACTAATTCACGACATGGATATACAACACTACATCAAGGTAGGCCCCAGGGTAAAGGCAACACCCACCAATATGTTGCTCATATAACACTTACTTTGATGGAGTTTTCCTCCTCAATTTATGGGAAAGACAGTGCAGTGGGTTGAAAATTCGAAGTGTTTCACCATGTTGCTCGACCGGTCGAGTGGGCCACTCAATCGGTTGTGGGTGACACTTGACCGATCGAGTGAGGCTCGACTTAAAATTCAGCGACCATCTGATGTATTTTCTCCGGGGTGCTCGACCAGTCGAGGGAAGTGCTCAACCACTCGAGTGGGCCGCTCGACCAGTCGAGGTTATGCAGATTCGTTCCGCAATTTTGTGAGGATTGCGGAATTTTGAGGCCCTTTCACAAGGGGTACGAAAGGGAGTTTCCTAAACTATAAATAGGGGTGCCTAGGGCTTTTCTAGGTAAGCTTTGCAAGAGTTTGCTAAAGGATTTAGGGCTATCAAAGGTGAGAAGGAGAAAAAGCAAAAAGAGAGAGAGAGAGAGAGAGGAAGCTTGTGGAAGAGAATCGACGTCTCAACGCTTCTACGTCCTGGTGATCGATAAGATCTCTCCATTTTCTTTTTATTCTCTTCTTGTTTATCGACTCCTGCGTGAGTGAAGAAGGTTTAATCCAAGCGATGTGTGCTTATGATCGGTTGTAACGTTCTACTTCATAGTGAATTGTTGATCTGGACGAGGTCCCATGGTTTTTACCTCTTTGAGATTTTTGCACGTAAAAATCTCTTGTGTCATGTGGTTATGCTTTGATTTATTTTATTGCTTTATTATCCCATAATTCGGGTGTTTTTGGGAGGCTAAATCCTAAGGTTTGGTGCAAGGCCCCCAACAAAGTGGTATTAGAGTGAAGTTCATTGAACAGAGTGGGATCGATTTTGAATTATGGAATGTGGCTCATCAAGGATGATCAGCCTCAATGGTTTTAACTAGACCATATGGAATGATAAGATGGAGAACTCCCTTTATTGCAAGGACTTGTATTCTCCAATTCAAGGCATATCAGCAAAGTCAAAGGATATGATAGATAATGATTGGAAGAAATTGGACCAGAAGGCGGTGGGGTTTATTAGACCATGGTCGGACGATTCCGTATTCCACCATGTGTCTACGGAAACCTTAGTCGCTAGCTTATGGCTGAAACTGTAAGGGCTATAGGAGAGGAAGACAGCCAGCAATAAAATTTTCCTGATACAACGACTTGTGAATCTCAAGTTCAAATAGGGTGGTTCTATAGCTGAGTACATGAATGAGGTCAGCAATATTTTGAACCAACTCTCCGCTATGAAGATGGTCCTGAATGATAAATTACAGGCTTTATTATTGGTTAGCTCATTGCCTGATAGTTGAGAGACATTGGTGGTATCTCTAAGTAACTCTGCGTCAGACGGAAATGTATTAATGGAACAGGTAACTAGCTGTCTCTTCAATGAGGAGACAATGAGAAAGTCGCAGGAGCCTACTCAACAAGAGGCCCTTGTAACACAAGAATGAGGGAGAGGAAAGAACAGAAAGGGTAGGAAGGTCTGAGATAAATTAAGAGGCAAGTCAAGCACCAGAAAGGATGTTAAATGCGGGAATTGTTGAAAAATGGTCACTATAAGCATGAATGTCGTAAGAATAAGAACGACAAAAAAGAAAAAGGAAAGGAGAAGGAACATGAATTAGATTTCACTGTGGTCGCTTCAGATGGCGTCGTTGTATCTATTCTTTATGCAGATCATGATATTTGTCTCACGGCTACGAGTCAGGACACCGACTGGGTGATAGACTCGGGAGCCTCGTTTCATGTGACTCCACGTAGGGACTTCTTCACAGGCTACAAGTCAGGTGATTTTGAGACTGTAAAGATGGGAAATTCTGACGTATCAAAGATTGTAGGGGTCTGTGATATTTGTGTGAATACTGATGTGGGCTGCACATTAGTTCTCAGGGATATGAGGCACATTCCAAACATTCGCCTCAACTTGATGTCGACAGGAAGGTTAGATGATGATGGCTATGAAAGCTGATTTGTTGGTGGGCGCTGGAAGCACATCAAGGGTTCATTGATTGCGGTCATTTGAGCTTTGGATATGATTCATTTTTTGGCTAATGCTCTAAAATAATCTCTAAATATTGATGAACGGTTTGGATATAATAAATACATCATTTTGGGACTCATGTAAATTTGATCTCATTTTAGTAAGTCACGTTAGCTAGAGGAGTCCGAACTCCCAAAACCTCGGGAAGGCTATTTTAGTAAGTCAGGTTACTCGACTTACATGGCCCTATATATGTATAGATGAATGGTCTTATTGGGCCCACTGTAATGTATATATTTTATCCATGTCGTCCATTCATTTTAAAAGATCATTTTAAGGAATTAGCTCAAAAATGAAGCATGTCAAAGGCTCACGTGGACCACACCATAGAAAGCAGTGAAATTGAAAGCCTACCATTGAAAACCTTTTAGGGCATAAATATTTTAGATGTAACTCATTTTTTAACCCATGACGTTAAATTAAATTCTAAATCCAATGGACGAATTGGATTCGACACAAAAATCACGACAGGACCCACAATCCTTATAGCATGACAACATCAACCCTTATTACGTTACAACCACAAAATACACACATCACGTAACAACCTCGACCCATATAACATGATAACTACGACCTATATAATATGACAACCACGACCCATATAACATGATAACCACGACCTACGTGACAACCATAACCCATATAACATGACAACTACGATCCATGACAACCACGACCCATATAACATGACAACTACGACCCATATAACATGACAACCTCGACCCTTGCTACATGACAACCACGATCCATTCGAAGGGTTGTGGTTCACATGCAAAATGGCTTGTGGTTTTCATCCACAAAGGGTTGTGGTTGACAACAACGATCTATAGTGCATGTAAACCATGACCCTTCGAATGGATTTGTCATCTACTTGTTTATTTTTAAATAATAGGAGTCGAGGCCCACCATGGGTGATCTATTCTATCCACCTTGTCAGTCAGCTCATTGTGGGGTTAAAAAGTCTTAACTTGGGCAGTGTCCACTTCTAACAAATATCACAATAAGCCTAGAAAGTTTTAACAATGGATGTCATTGTCACCATTATTTCCTATTATCTAGCCCACACCAGCATCGTATCAGGCTGATATTTGGGCCTTAGCCCTAAATGACATGGCAAAAAGGATGGGTGGCATGGATTATACACATACATTAATGTGGGCCCTACAACTTAGGCCTCGCCTATGTTAAAAAAGGCTTTCATCCACATCACTTTTTCGAAATTGAAATAACACTTACTTCATTTGCAGTCCAAACGGTGCAACTGCTTATCCAAGAATAAGGGCATTTTTGTCCAAAATATTTTTTAAAAGTCGCCAGAAAGCAGCCTTAAGCCGCCTTCATGCAATTTGGAAGGTTGAATTTCTTTAGGAAAATTTACGAGGCTAGTATGGTCAATTTCTCGAGCGGATAAAGTATCCATGTTTGAAACGTCATCCCTAGGGAAGCATCCTCCAATCCCGAGGACTTTGAAGGGCCTGTTTGACTTATTCCAGTTGTTCGAAAGCCCATCCAAAATGCAGCTCTCATCCAACGGAATCCATGAGCAAGAAGCAAAGACTGAGGTGGCTGAGATTTTCCCCCGATTTGACATAAATACGTTTTCTTTGCGATGGGAATTTTTGTTTTGTTTTTTTATTTTTTTGTTAATATGTTTCAAAGGATTACTATTTCCTGTAGTCACGCATGGGCCGCCATTTATAATACATTTGCCCCCGACTTCTCTTGTCCTCCCTCCTCCCTGGTGAGTTTCTCAGTAGACAATCTTCCTTCACTTTGAAGGAGACATGACCGGATTAATTTTCAGGCCATGCTTAGGCTCTAGGCATTTTAGCTTAGCCCGGACTGACCTGACCTGACCCAACTAGTTCAAATGTACATATGCCTTATGTCCTACAAATATACTCATTCGAATCATTGATTAGGCAACACATGTATCTTGAATGTAGACCGTTGATTTCATTCCTCATGAATGTCCATTTGTTTGTGCATTGTGGTCCATTGCTTAACAGATAGATTAAGAACCTTTAATGGTAAAATAGGAGTTTTATCAATTTTCTGGTCGAGCCTAGGATGGGTTCAAGCTTGGGCAGTCAGTGCTAGGCCCATTCCAGATTTGGGCCTAGACGGTTAAGCGTTGGATGCTAGGCCAGGCCTAAACCCAACCCAGTGCCCCTATCAATCATAAAATACTATCAGTTACATTGGTAGAGTATAGCGGTCCACACTCCAGTATGTGTCCATGTAAACCTAGATACATGTACATTAATCCAAACATTCATGGGTTCGAGCACCCATTAATATGGTGTGAGTGTGCGGGCACATGTAGTGTACGAGTGCATGTGAAGAATAATAAAAATAAAAATAAAAACAAAAACTTTTAATTGGGCATCTGACTGCTCATTCAAAAACGTTTAGGACAATTGCTAAGGCCAAACCCTTTGTAGACATGCATGAATGGGATAATTGCACCCTGAGTTTATAGGGGTGGAGAAACAAGATGTGGTCTGATTATAGAGATGGGGACTATCACATGCTAATGTGATGCAGAGTGGGTCCCAAACACTTATTACATGGCCAAGATGGACCAAAGAATGCCCGATTGGAGGTGAAAGTGATCAGGACCATCAGAACTTTAAAACAGTCATATCTCGCAAACTAAAATGAGTTTTCCGACGTATTATATATGATTTTGGGGTAGGAGAAGCTACTTTAGCCAACCAATCTACTACACCGGGTTCCCCAAGCCAGATTTGCAAGATTCCATTATATGATGGTCGAAAGTTCATTTTATTTTCATTTTTATTATAAATGGTAAGTTTTAGATTCATCATATCTTTTGATCCTTTTAGTTTTAAGAGTGGTGCCTGTTATGGGAAGATCCGAGCCACTTCAATTCTGAGGAGAACCGACATCTCCTTAACCCGATCGGACACATAAGAGTCGATCTAGAATGATAAATACTACTGAAGAGGGAAGATTCCCGGCTCGGCCACAGTCACGTTCCAGTTCCAAGGCAAGTAGTCAGGTCGGAGTGATCCAAGACCGGGATAGTCGGTGTGGAGCTCAAACCTGAGACTCCAGACCGTCCCACTATTGTCCGACCAGAAAACAATAACTCGACCACTCACATCTGTATCACCCGTTACGGGAACACTTAACTCGACAGGATAGGTCCGCCGCCCACCTCAGAGCTTGGAGGGGAGATCTTCGGAATATTCGACAGACAAGCAAAGCTGGGTCCACCACGAGCCCAAGTCAGAGCTCGGTTCGGATTTGGGACGTGATCTCCATTGGAATAACTCAATGGCAAAAGTCCGTGTGTATGTTAATCTAGGTCCGAGGCTCAAAGTAAGGACCTCTCTGGCCCGAGCCGAAGCCAGACTTGGACGTGGACGCTCCATGCTTTAAACTAAGAAACTACCTTAAGCAGAGATGGCCGATTGTTTCGCTCGCAGATACGCACAATACGCTACACGATCCCTAGATTACAAGCAATATCTCTACAATTATAAAATCCCACTGATTGAGCGAATCGTCCCGAGATTAACGGACCCAGACCGTCCGATAGTCAGGTATAAATACAATGAGACTACATTGCTACAGGTACGCAACATCTTGCACTCTCTTCACCAAGATTCTCTTGACCTGACTTAGGCATCGAAGGGTCCCCTGCTTAGACCAGGGTCTCCTTTTCTCATTGTGAGTGTGCAGGTTTAAGACGCTGAAGCAGTTTGGAGTTCATGGGTCGAATTGGAGAATCGTCCAGATTTAGTCATCGACAGTGCCCGATATGAAAAAGGCTTAGAAAAATTAGGAAAACAGCGAGGTTAGGTCAAATTGAACACTTATTATTTTTGGCCAAAAACGATGAAGTCTAGTAGGAATCATGATTGTTTATAAATAATAAGTTTATACTATTTATAACAAGTCATGTTTTTAAGGAGTTTGAGTTGGAGTTTGAGTTTACAACTCCATCCTAAGTTTAGACTCATTATTTAAATTATTATAATTTAAATTTTGTCAACAATCAATTTATTATAATTTATTTTTATTTTATTCTTCGTAAATTTAAGGAAGCT
Organism: Magnolia sinica; assembly: GCF_029962835.1. NCBI lineage: Eukaryota > Viridiplantae > Streptophyta > Magnoliopsida > Magnoliales > Magnoliaceae > Magnolia > Magnolia sinica. The sequence goes on from NW_026682787.1 coordinate 103,371, forward strand.
TCTTAAGGAGCATAGAGAGCTCCATGAATTTGGAGTAGTTATCCTTGAAGAAGATAGTGATCGACCTCATCACATCCCTCCCTGCATCATTTAAGTCGTTTCCTTTGAGTATAGACCATCCCCGTCACCGTTGATTTGGGGAGGGCCATTGATCGAAAGTTTAGGTGACTTTATATGCCACTTGCCCTTCATAATTGATGGCGACTCGCTGCAGCGCAGCAGCTGTACAGTATTATTTCCCACTTTTAAAAAAAAGTCAAAGTCAATGGTCCAACTTCAACAAAATGAAGAATTACGAGGCGGCTATGACAGTTGGATCTATCCAACTTAAAGATATGCTCCGCGAGTTATGGGGTCTAATACTGCGGCCCATTCTCCCCGTTCCGATTGAAATGTGTCAGGGAGTGGATTTAGTGTTTCCCGGGTGCCACGTTGGTGGGTGTTTCCGTGACTTGGAGCCCAGCGCGTTGTATGTGTTGTATATCCAGGCTGTATATCATATTTTTTATCTATTGGTCGGTGCTGTGTGGGCCCACCATGATGTACGTGTTTCATCCCTTTTTAAATATTATATTAAGTTTTGGTACCAAAAATGATAGGTATATAAATATTAGGTGGACCACACCACAGGAAAACAATAATGTTGGATATCCACCATTAAAATCCTCCTAAGGCTATTGTACTTTTTATTTGACATTTAATCTGTTGATTAGGTCACACAGACCCAGATGAAAGGAAAAAACAAAGATCAGCTTGATCCAAAACTTTTATGTCCCCAAAAAGTTTTTAATGGTTGAGGTTCATTCAACGCTGTTTCCTGTAATGTGGTCCACTTAAGATTGGGATATACCTAATTTTTTGTCTCATGCCATAAAATGATCTCGAATAATATATGGACGGCATGGATGAAACAGATGCACCATGGTGGGGCCCACAGAGCACCAACCATCAGCCATTGGCTGGTGGCAGGGGGAGTAGCCAGTCCGTTTCGGCTGTATATTATTGGTCCGCAGAAGCTGTCAGGTTGGACCATCAACTTTCAGAAGTCGTCGGGTTCGCGCTCGAACCCCCTCTGAGGGACATCAACAGATCGATGCTGCCAGGTCAGGGGTAACATGGGTAACACCTAATCCAATCTGAATACATCACGTGGGCTCTACCCTCTCCCTATCAGGGAACGGATTGGCTACTCCCCCTGCCACCAGCCAATGGCTGGTAGTTGGTGCTCTGTGGGGCCCACCATGATGTATGTCCATCTATTTCTATAGATCATTCTATGGTATGATACCAAAAATGAGATATATCCCAATCTCAACTGGACCACATTACAGAAACAGTGTTGAATCAACGATAGACCATTAAAAACTTTTTGAGGGTCATAAAAGTTTTGGATCAAGCTGATCTTTGTTTTTTCCCTTCATCTGAGATTGTATGACCTAATAAACAAATTGGATGTCAAATAAACAGTACAGTGGGCCTTGGGATGATTTTAATAGTGGATCTCCAATCACCATTGTTCTCCTGTGGTGTGGTCCACCTTAGATTTATGTCTCTCTAATTTTTGGAATAAAGCCCTAAAATAATTTTTAAAAATGGAAAAACAAAGTGAATGAAACACATACATCATGGTAGGGCCCACAGAGAACCGAACACCAGCCACGGGGCTGGTGGCAGGGGGAGTAACCAATCCGTTTCCCTCCCACCAGGATCTTACGACTGCTGGACACGGATTGCCTACTGACGCTGCCAGTACTGGATAATGTTCTGTGGGCCCACCATGACGGATGTATCCTATCCACGCCGTCCGAAAAAGACAAGGTGAATGGGCTTACCAGGATAAAGGCTTTAATGTTCTCCCTCGTCAGTTTCATCTCGGCGCTCTCATCTTCCGATATCTCGAGCAAAATATCGAGAATATCCTTCGCACCATCGCCTCTCTCCATCTTCGTCTTCCTCCCTTCTACATGCTCTTTGATGATCCTCTCCATCATCGTATCGAATCTCCGGTGAACATCCTCGAACCTCTTCTTCAAGCCTTGCAAATCCAAATTTCGACATAATCCGATATAATCGGATACGTTGAACGTGCCGGCCAGCACCGCCATCTCATGCACCATCTTCCTCACTTCCTCCGCTTCCCCTTCCGTATCCGAACATATCCGGCTCATCGCCATCCTCGATACTATGTTGTTCACCATCGTTATGAGCTCTCGGCCAACGTTGACTGCTTCTCTTCCGTTGGATTTCTTATGTAGCAGTCGCAATAATCGCCGGATCTCTTCACGGCGGATGGGCTGGAGCTGATCGAGCATGCGCCCACCTAAGAGCTCGGACATGCAAAGCTTCTTCATGAACTTCCAGTAGGGGCCGTAGGGAGCAAAGACGAAACCGTAGCCGCCGTAGTCGAGGTAACGGACGGCTGAGGATTCAGGTCGGGATGCAAAGGCGGTCTCGTGAGTCTTGAGGATTTCTCTTGCGATATCGGCACTGGAGGCAACGACAGCAGAGACAGAGCCAAGGCGGAGGTGAATCAAAGAGCCGTAGCGCTTGGAGAGCTTATGGAAGGCTTGGTGAGGGATGGGACCGAGGAGGTGGAGGTGTCCGATGATCGGGAGTGCTATCGGGCCCGGTGGGAGGCAGCGGACCGTGGTTCGGAAATTGGAGAGGATGGTCCTTATCAGGACAGTGGAAATGAGCCAGATGAGGAAGAGGATGGCGTAGGATTGGAGGTCGTCGGCCATGGTTTGTGTGATGGACGGTCCGGTGGAGAGTGTAGAGGAATGGGAATGATGAGGTGATCAGACGCAATGGCCTGTGGAGTTCTTAACGAGATCTGAGATGAGAGTGCGAAAATGAATGCTGACCAAATTGCCCTTGCTGGAATAAGAAATAACAAGAATGCACTTATACCCCCAACCAGAGGATCTGAATTTTCCTTCAAATCTCGAACATTCACCATTTTACGTTTGACCGCACATTTATAGACATTAAGGGCATGTTTGGCCAGTGGTATTAAGTTGTAGTAAATGGGATTGTATTGCTAATCCCAATTCAAAATTGAGAATGACATATTTGGAAGTAGTGTGAGATGTGATTAAAATTAACTTTAGAGGCTTTTGAAAATGAGCTTTGTGTTGGAAAGTGTGAGATGGGATGGGATTTCATATCCGGTGGATGATGAATTTATCTTTTATCCAAGTTCAGTCCAAGTGTAATTTGAAAGAAAATTTGGAGATTAACTTTTCAGTGCATCCGTTCCAAACATGATATTAGAAAACATGAGATACACCCAATACAACAATACCTTTCACATGCAATTACTTTACCTTTACAATTCCATCCACCTTAATCCCACCTAATGCAGTTGGCCAACCGAGCCAACAAAATGGACGGTTGAAAAGGCAGCGGATTGCATGATGTGCCTTCACCATATTACGTGAGCGGATAAAGTATCCAGGTCTGAAACGTCATCCCTAGTTAAGCATCCTCCAATCCCAAGGACTTTGAAAGGCCTGTTTGACTTATTCCAGTTGTTTGAAAATCCATCCAAAATGCAACTCTCATCCAACGGAATTTATTAGCAATTTCCAGGGCTCTTGGGAAGCAAAGGCGATTTGGACGCGGATTTCCTGAGATTTTCCCCCGATTCGGCATAAATACGTTTTCTTTGCGATGGGAATTTTTGTTTTTTTGAAAAAAAAATTTGTTTAATGTGTTTCAAAGGACTACTATTTCCTTTGAGGAGTCATGCATGAACCGCCGTTTTTTTTTCAGTCACGCATGAACCGCCGTTTATAATACAAATGGCCCCAACTTCTCTCGCCAATCTGCTTTCACTTGGGGTTCCCGTCCTTGCCTCAGTGATAGACTTAGAGGAGTTCCAACATGAGGTCTTGAGTTTGAAACCCATAGGTGGTGAAATCCCACTACGGCCCGTGCGTGGGTGTGTGTCAAAAAAAAAAAAAAAAAAACTCCTTTCACTTTGAAGGAGACATGATCGGATTAATTTTCAGGCCATGCTTGGGCTCTAGCCATTTTAGCTTATTAGCACAGACTGATCCATTGCTTAACAGATAGATTGAGAACATTTAACTGAAAAATAAGAGTTTTATCAATTTTATGGTCGGACCCGGGATGGGCTCAAGATTGGGCTCTTAGTGCTAGGCCCATTCCAGATTTGGGCCTAGACCATTTAAGTGTTGGATGCTGGGCCATGCCTAAACATAACCTATTGCCCCTATAAATCATAAAATACTAACAGTTATATTGGTAGAGTATAGCGGTCCACACTCTAGTATGTGTCCATGAAAACCTAGATACATGTACATTAATCCAAACAGTCATGGGTTCGAGCACCCATTATGGTGTGAGTGTGCGGGCACATGGAGTGTGTCAGTGCATGTGAAGAAAAAAAAAAAACAACTGTTGCTTGGGGATCTGACTGTTCATTCAAAAAAGTTTAGGAGACTGCTAAGGCCGAACCCTTTATAGACATGCATGCATGCATGGGATAATTGCACCTTGAGTTTATAGGGGTGGAGAAACAAGATGTGGTCTGATTATAAAGATGGGGACTATCACATGCTAATGTGATGTAGTGTGGGTCATGGATATTTACATGGCCAAGATGGATCAAAGAAGGCCCAATTGGAGGTGAAAGTGATTGGGACTACTAGAACCTTAAAACAGTCATATCTTGCAAATTGAAATGAGTTTTCCGACACATCATATATGATTTTGGAGTAAGAGAAGCTATTTTAGCCAACCAATCTGCTACACTAGGTTGCCCAAGCTTGATTTGCAAGATTCCATCGTATCGATGGTCAAAAGTTCATTTTATTTTCATTTTTACTATAAATAGTAAGTTTTAGGTTGATCACAACTTTTGATCCTTTTAGTTTTAAGAGTCGAGCCCAACATGAAAAGGGTTTAGAAAAATTAGAAAAATAATGGGGTTAGGTCAAATTGAACACTTACTATTTTCAACCAAAAACTATGAAGTCTAGTAGGAATCATGATCGTCTATAAATAGTAAGTTTAATATTTATAATAAGTTGCGTTTTTAGGGTGTTTGAGTTGGAGTCTAAGTCTAAAACTCCAATCCTAGGTTTAGACTCATTATTTAAATGATTGTAATTTTATTTTTATCATCAATTAATTTATTTTCAATTTATTATAATTTATAATTTATTTTATTTTTCCTAAATTTTGAAAAAGCTTTGAGAGGAGTCCAAAGAGCTACATGGATTTAGAGTAGTTATCGCCGAAGAAGATAGTGACTGACCTCATCACGCCCCTCCCTGCATCATAATGCCATAGCGAAGATGACCACCCACTGAGTCATCTACCGTGGCGACAGTGCCCAATGGCATAGATTGAAAACCCAAGTACGATGTGTTTATACTTGGATTACCAACTGCAGCCCACAGTTGCTATTGCATCTGCCACTGAGAAGCATGAAACCCGATGGCCACAACATCAGGAGCCCATGTAACAAAAAGCTTTGTGGGCCATCATGATATTTGTGTAATATCCAGTTTGTCTATCGGTTGTGCCGGCCAGATCTCAACTTAAGTTGGCCACACCACGAAACAGTGGAGATGTGGATACCTACCATTAAAATCTTCCTATCTAGGCTCACATGGTGTTTATATTCCATCCAAACCATTCACAAGACGAGCCCACTGTTTCAATGGTGTGTGCATAATAGCCACTGTTTCCTCTGGTGGGTTCCACTTGAGTTTTTAGATCTAGTTGACTTTTGTTCTCAATGTGGACCCTACATAGCTACAGGAAATTCAGTACTCAGTACGTCATATGGACCACGCGAAAGTTAATAAAGAGAAGGATCGGGTCATAGTCCAAATTAGAGGCACATCAGTACTTGCCTCTAACCGGCTACGGCTCTCATGTAACCCAAAACTCCGTGGCCCTATCATAGTGTTTATATTACATCCACTCCGTCCATCGGTTTCGATAGCTCATTTTAGTTACAAACTCAAAATTGAGGGAGATTCAGAATTCAAGTGGACCACACCACAGGAAACAGTGTGGATATAGATACCAACGGTTGAAAACGTTTCTAATGCCCACCCCAATACGTAGATGCCATCCAACCCCTTTATAAGGTGATTCCTACCTCAATTCATGGAGGGTAAACACTAATATAACACTAATGGAAAACTTTTGTGAGACTACATGTTTCAATGGTGCCCGTTCAATCCTCACCCGTGTAGCTAACTTGAGTTTTGGATCCGCCTCTTGTTTAATCCTGAAGGCTAGGTAACAGCATGCATCATTTATTCATTTTCAATTATAAAGAAAGTCAACTATCCCAACTTCAATGATGACAATGAGGGCTTTAATGGCGGCCAGGACAGTTGAATCAATCCAACTTGCAAATATTACAGATGTGCACAACATGATGTGGGGTCCATTACTGGTCACCTTTCGGATTGAAGTGTGTAGGTGTTACCCGGGCAATATCTCGTGGGTGTTGCCTACACGGTGGGTCCAACTTGATATATGTGTTGCATATCATACCGTCCATCAATTTTTCCAGCTGATTTTAGGGCACGCCCTAAAAAATGAAGCATATCCAAATATGAAGTGAACCAATTCCTTTGGAAACAGCAGTGATTGAACACGCATGGTTAAAAACTTTCAAAAGCTCGTCATAATGTTTATTTTCCATCCAACGGGTTGATAACGCCATACAGACCTGGATGAAAGGGAAAAGTAAAACACAAACAGCAGCTTATCTAAAACTCTTGGCTGGGCCTAGATTGCCCAGAAGGAGTTTTTTTTACAATTGGCTGGGCCTCGATTGTGGACCCAACCGATAAATGGCTCCGCTCAACGTGATTGTAACCCAACCATAATTATGCCCGCAGTGGAAACATGAAACATCTACTAAATTCCCTCTTTCTGCAGTGCTTCGAGGATGCTTGGGTAGGGTAGAATTAAAATGAGCATTTTGATGGAATTTAGGGCCCACTTGGATACTACCCAATAAGTAGCTTTTTTAACTTATGTAAGTTAATAAGTTAATTTTTTTAATTAAATAAGCTTGGTTATTAATTAAACTTAAATAAGTAACTTTTTTTAAAAGTAACTAATTTCTATTAGTCATTTTTTATTAATTTTAAACTTACAAAAGTAACTTATTTCCTTCATTTTCATTTATGACAAGGTAACTTAGTAAATTATGTAAGGAAATATACTTTTTATGGCCATAAATCCTTTCTAAGTTCATGAGATTGGAAAAACATCCCATAAGTGGGTAGACTATCTAGTGGGCCTCACATGATGATGGCCCATATTGAGGTCGCCCCCACATAATGGATGATCCACATCAAAGGTCCGCTTCTAATAATGAATGGCCCACATCCAAGGCTAGCCCCACATGATGGGCAACTCATGTTGAAGGTTGGACCCACATGATGGGTAATTAATCATGGTGGGCTCCACAAGATGGATGATTCACATCAAGGTGGGCCCCACATGATGGACAATTTGCATTAAAGGTCAGCCAAATGATGAGTGGCCCATATTCAAGGGGGTCACGCATGATGGATGGTCCTCATGACAGTGAGCTCCATATAATGGGCAGTGTATATTGAAGGTGGGCCCCATATGATGGATAAAAACATTGATGGTGGGCCCCATATTATGGATAATTAACATCAAAGCTGGGACCTACCTAATGACCTATGCACTTTAATGGTCGACCCCTAATAATGAATGGCCCACAACCAATGTAGGCCGACGTGATGGATAACCCACATTAAAGGTGGGTCCTACACAATGAATGATATACATCAAAGGTTGGCGCCACATGATGGACGGTGGATGTGAGGTGAAGTAGGGATAAACATGATGAGGTCAATCACCATCCTCCTCAAGGATAACTACTTCGAATCCACAAAGCTTCTCTGGAATCCTCACATAGACTTCTCAAATCCACGAGAAAAAAGCATGAAAAATAGAAATAATATTTTAAAAAATTCAAAATTTGATTGATGAATGAAATAAACAAGTCTACATCCCTTCAAATAGGGATAACAAGCCTTTGGAAGAAGTTTCGGAATTAAACTACAACTAAAACTCCTAAAAATTGAGACTTACTATAAATAGTAAACTTACTATTTATAGACTATCATGATTCCTACTACTGTGCTTGATTTTCAGCCAAAAATACTAAGTGTCCTATTTAGCCAAACCATGATATTCCCCTAACTATTCTAAGCACTTTTCATGTTGGGCGCAACTCCTAAAGCCCAAGTGATGAAGAGTTATATTCAAACTAAAACTTACTATAAACAGTGAAAATAAAATTAAAACTGGATTACCCTGGTGAAGTATGTCCACCTTTTTATTATTAAAAAAAAAATAGTAAAAATGAAATTAAAATAGGAACTCGACCATCGATCTGATGGTATTTCGCAAATTCGGCATCAGCAATCTAGCGTAGTAGATTGGGTGGCTCAAGTAAATCGTCCTACCCAAAAATCATATATGGCACATTGGATAACTCATTGTAGTTTGCAAGATACGTCTATTTTAAAGTCTGGATGGTCTGGATCACTTTCACTTTCGATCAAGCCTTTTTTTATCCATCTTGGCCATGATATTATCCGCGACCCATGACCCATTATACATCATGAGGGACCAAATAGACTTCTAGATAACTACCCGTGATGTTGGAAACTTTATATGCTTTTCTACTTTTCCAATGATATTGAACGTACTTGCTGATTAATCAAAACATTTATTTCAGTGGCAATAATCTTTCCCATCACAAACTCCGATTATCAGAATATTATTGAAAAAGCTGACTATGGAGGGAAAACACGTGTAACACTTACACACGAACATTAGGTCCGCAGGCCTTATTGGAATAGCTCCTACCAGGCTACACATTGCTAAGCAAAGAAGCACTTGCCAAAGTTGCATGCTCCCCACATTCGACATTCTCCATCGGGTGGGACACGATGTGCAGTAGTATTCTGACTAGACAACGTAGCCCACCTCATGGAAAGCGTGGACCTCATACACGTGTCCCACACTGGCATGTGTGGTGGTTTCACACACATGCGGGCATCACAAACTTAAGTGTTTCATATAAGTCAGTTAAAAGGAACGAGATTTGCACGGGCGACGGGGAAACACAACAAGGGATGTGCCCTAGGGAGTGTCAATCCTGGGCCCTCCGTCATATCAACAGTTGCACTTTCTCCGTCAATCCCAACCGTCCAATCAAAGCATTGGATCATGGAAGCGAGCGTCGTTTGTACGACCTGCAACGCTAGAGAAATGCCCGGGCAGCCTCTCCGACCACTCCCGAACGGCAAGTAATGGAAATGCTGCCCCCTAACGTCCACGTGGTGACTCCGATCACTCTCATCATCAGACGGCATGAATCTCTCAGGATGAAATTCAAGTGGGTCAACCCAATGCTCAGGGTCCCTTCCGATGGCCCACACATTGACGAACACTAGGGTGTTAGCCGGTACATCGTAGCCTCCGATCTTGCAATCTTCAGTGGATTCTCTATGAAGCAGAGGGCTCGGGTGCAGTCGGAGTGTTTCTTTGACAATTGCCTGGAGATAAGGAAGATTTGGGACGTCTGATTCTTCAGCCAATCTATTCTTTCCTACGACTGAATCGATCTCTACCCTTGCTTTCTTGAACATGTCGGGATGGTTGATGAGTTCCGCCAAGGCCCATTCCGTTGTGATTGCAGACGTATCGGTTCCTGCCACATAGATATCCTGCAGAAGATTCAAAAGATGGAATATCAAATACTCATCTGATCAAATATTGTATAAGCTGGGATGGGCTATTGGGATTATAACTTTGGGCTGAGGCAGTGTTTTTAAGAAACTGGAATGTCCATCCGAGTCGACTTGGACTCGTTCGGACATGATCCGGTTCGACACCAAGAGTCAACTAGACGCGTCATGGCTAAGCCTGGCTGATTCGCCCCCGACTCGAGACTGGACGAGTACAATCACATCAGCCCCCATCCCTCATTGTCGCCTAGCTACCCTACTACGGTACAGAGTGCCTTTGTATCATTTCCCACTAACGGTCCAACTTCAACACAATAACAAGAAGGGCTTTGTAGGCGGCTAGGACAGTTCGATCAATCCACTGTTGAATATGCTGCGGTCCACTACTCCGGCAATTGGGATTGGAAGCGGATTGGCGGGTGTTCCGGACACCAGAGACCTCGCGACGTCGCCAAGTTCTGTAGGCCTTACCATGAGGTACGTGTTATATCCAAACCATCTGAACATTTTTACAGACCGTTATAAGGGTTGAATCCAAAAATAAGACAGATCCAAAGATCAAGTGGACCACACTGGAGAAAGCAGCAGGAGATTGATCGTCTATCATTGAAACCTGCTTGAGGTTTTTGGATCAATCTGATATTTGTTTTTTCTTTCTTCATCCATGTTTGTGTGACCTTATGAACATATTGGATGGAATAAAAAAATATTGTGGGTCTTACGAATGTTTTAATGGTGGGAATCATTATCCACACTGCTATTTGTTAAGTGGTCTACTTGAACTTTGGATATGACTCTTTTTTGGGAAAATGCCCTTGTAATGATCTCAAAAAATGGATGGACGGTGTAGATATAATAAATATATCATGATGGGGCCACAGAACTTTGATCACTTTCCGTGGTTGGTAATGTTACGAGGCTTGATCACTTCCGGGCTCTTTTGAATGCGCCAGGTACATTCCCGGGCTAGGTCGCTGGTGTGCGATACAGCAGCTAATTGACTCTTTCGATGGCCATTTTACTAGGATTATCATTTTTTATCCCAGTTGTCTAAATCTGTAAACCTTACCGGGAAAAAAACAAATTAAAACCAAACAAAACAAGGAAAGAAACGAAGAAATAAAACAAAATGAATATTGAAAAGGCCGGTTCCACTTATCCTCCATGTCCTTCGTGGAATGAAAGTCCAACGGTCCAAATTCAACATATCCCATTTTTACTACATGGCATGTTTACATTAGAGACCACCTAATGAATGGCCGTGATCGATCATCCGATGAGAAAGATTGACGATCATAATTCAAAGGGCGAGGCTTGGGGTAGGCCCCGGCACGGATTTTGAACTGTTTCGGGCCGGGCCATCTGCTAGGTCTATTCAAATTTTAAGATTATTAAGGCCCGAGCCCGGCCCATTGACACGCCTATCCAGTCCGGAACGGGGTCCATTCCAGTGGTACCGGTACTATCGTAAGCTACGGTAGTACGGAGAAGATGTAGCACTAACTTCACTCATGCATACAAATCTAACCCATCCATCCGATCCTACAGTCTATGTTACCACCAACGCCCAAAATTCAGGCTGATCCATGAAGCAGGAGGACCACAACAGAGGGAAAAAGTCGAGAGGGGACGCCCAATCTTGTTTTGCGTGGGGTCCACCGTGTTGTTTATATGAAAACTGGGCGATTTGGACATTTCTTCAGGCATGGATAAATGTTCAGACCCAAAACTTAGGTTTGTTTGCAACTCAGGTACCCAACTTGTTCCTGTGCTGTAGCCCCCATGTGATTTGTATCGATCCGATTTTCGGAACCCTTGGTAATATGTGGTCACGCATCTGATGTACGGTTCGGATGTGATGAATACATCACGTGGGCCACACATCTTCCCTTACCACCGTAAGCTTACCACCCCAAGCCGTCTGGAAAAGACAAGGTGAATTGTGCTTACCAGGATAAAGGCTTTGATGTTGTCCCTCGTCAGTTTCATCTCGGCGCTCTCATCTTCCGTTATCTCGAGCAAAATATCGAGAATATCCTTCACACCATCGCCTCTCCCTATCTTCATCTTCCTCTGTTCTTCATGCTCTTTGATGATCCTCTCCATCATCGCATCGAATCTCTGGTGCACGTCCTTGTACCTCTTCTTCAGTCCCTGCAAATCCAAATTCCGACATAACCCGATATAATCCGATATGTTGAACGTGCCGGCCAGCACCGCCACTTCGTGCACCAGCTTTCTCATCTCTTCCGCCTCCCCTTCCGAGTCCGAACATATGCAGCTCATTGCCATCCTCGATACTGTGTTGTTCGTCATCGTTACGAGCTCTCGGCTAACATCGACTGCTTCTCCTCCATTGGATTTCTTATGTAGAAGTCGCAAGAATCGCCGGATCTCTTCACTACGGATGGGCTGGAGCTGATCAAGCGTCCGCCCACCTAAGAGATCGGACATGCAGAGCTTCTTCATGAACTTCCAGTAGGGGCCGTAAGGAGCGAAAGCGAAACCAGAGGTGCCGTAGGCGAGGTAACGGATGGCTGATGGTTGAGGTCGGGATGCGAAGGTGGTCTCATGGGTCTTGAGGATTTCTCTTGCAATGTCAGCGTTGGAGGCGACGACAGCGGGGACAGAGCCGAGGCGGAGGTGGATCAACGAGCCATAGCGCTTGGAGAGCTTGTGGAAAGCTTGGTGAGGGATGGGACCGAGGAGGTGGAGATGTCCGATGATGGGGAGGGGTATCGGGCCCGGAGGGAGGTGGCGGGCCCTGGTTCGGGAATTAGAGAAGATGATCCGGATAAGGACAGTGGAGATGAGCCAGATGAGGAAGAGGATGGCGTAGAAATGGAGATCGCTGGCCATGGTTTGTGTGATAGACGGTTAGGCGGAGAGTGGAGAGGAATGGGAATGAAGAGGTGATCAGATGGAATGGTGTGTGGACTTTACAGGAGGAATGAAATGAGAGTGAAAATGAAGGATCATTTAACTTTTGCTGATAACGTCAAACAGACTTGTACGAAGGGAGAAAACAAATATAAACAAATGGGAGAAAACTTTTGTTGCGCGTGAGAAGTTTTTAATGTTGGGTGATCAATCACCTGTTTCCTGTGGCGTGGTCCACCTGAGATTTGGATCTACCTCATTTTTTGCCTCATGTCCTTACAATGAACTGTAAAGATGGATAGACCGCGTGATAAAACACATACATCATGGTGATGGTGAGGCAAACAGCATTGACTTATTGGTACATCCATATTGGCAGGGTCTAGACTCGGGATAAAATATGCGTCCGAACAATGGCCCTTGTTGCCCGCGAATGACGGATAGGGTATTACCGCCACTGGCATCTAGAGACGGAAGGTCTTAGCTGGGGATATGCGGGCCCACTGTAATGTATGTTTTTTATCTATTAAATAGATCAGTCAAGAATAAAAGAAAGAAAAAATCAAGTAAACCCCGTCACAAGAACTGACAGTTTCATTACACATGGGCGCAGATTCCGCGCGAAGTTTCTGAGCTGGTAACCTATGCAAGGTCCAACATGATGTTTTTGATAAATCTATTTCGTTCATTCATTTTGCAAGTTTTTTTTTATGACTGAAGGCCAAAAATAATCCAAATCTAAGACTCAAGTGGGCTGAAAAGGAAATAATTGAACATCTACACTTGGAATATTCGTAGGGCCACATAAGTTTTGATTCTATGTAATATTATTGTTTTATATTCATCTCAGTAATAATGATTTTATGAGCCTAATAGATGGCATGTAAGCATTGAAGCGGATTGGCTGGTGTACCTCATATTGATCATGAGTAATGTGTTATATCCAAACCATGCATTCATCCATTTGGTAAGCCCATTTGGTAAGCTCGTCTTAAGGCTTTTGACGAAAAATAAAATAGATCTAACTATCAATTGGACCACGAAAAATAAGACAGATCTAACTATCAATTGGACCACACTACAAAAAGTAGTTTGACATTGAACGTCTATCATTGAAACTCTTTTTAGGATCACAAAAGTTTTAGATTAATATAATAAAAAAATTTCTTCCTCTTCATTCAGGTCTTTTTGACGTTATAAACAAATTGGATGGAAAATAAACGTTATGATAGGCCCTAAAAATTTTTTAACGGTGAAAATCATTATCTCCACTGCTATTTTTGGTGTGGTCCAGATGATCTTTGAATATGATTTGTTTTTTGAATAATGCTCTAAAATGATCTCTAAAATTAGATGAACGATGTGGATATAATAAATACATCAGTGTGGGGCCCATGTAACTTTGATCTCCTTTAAACCGTTGGTACAACTCGGAGCTCTAGGAGTGTCAGTGCTCGTTTTCGCACAGCACGTACCTACAACGGTTATATTGCAGTTATATAGCAGGTATGTGGTACACTAGCAGCATCACTCTCAACCTTAGGAAGGTTTCAACGGTAAGAATTTTTCTATCCACCTTTTCCTTTGCTGTGGCCCACTTGAGTCTTCGATCCAAATGAATTTTGATCTCATGTCCTAAGCTGAGCTAAAAAAAAAAAAAAAATGGACGTAATGAATTTATAGAATTTATCAAAAATATCATAGCAGGCTCACATTGGTTACCGGCGCAAGAATTTCCCATGAATGCCTTTTTCCTGCGAAAGCCTTTAGCAAGAAATCCTTCGTCCTGCAATGCGCGTCCCGGAAGGAAGCATATTGGTTGCTGTACCACAAAGCAGCTATATAGCTGCTGTAGGTACGTTACGAGCACCGATGCTCATCGAGCTCCGAGTTGTACCAACGGTTCAAAGGAGATTAAAGTGACATGGGCCATACAGTGATGTATTTATTATATCTATACTGATTATCTATTTTTAGAGATAATTTTAAAGCATTATCCGAAAAATAAATAATATCCGAAGATCATCTGGGGCCCACCACAAATAGCAATAGAGATAATGATTTTCACCGTTAAACAATTCGTAGGGCTCACCATAACATTTATTTTCCATCCAATCCATTCACAAGGTCATAAAGACATGAATGAAGAGGAAAAAAAAAATTTCATATTGATCCAAAACCTTTGTGACCCCAAAATGAGTTTCAATGGTAGACGTTCAATCTCCCACTGCTTTTTTGAGTGTGATCTACTTGATAGTTAGATCTATCTTATTTTTCGTTTCAAAACTTAAGAATACCTCGTTATATGGATAGACGGTTTGGATATAAAACATATCCTCCTTATCAAACCCACGGACCTCGTTGAAGGCAATACTGCAGCTATATACCTGGCGTGAGGTACACTAGCCAATCCACTTCCGTCCCCGCGTACGAGCTCAGGCTTCTCTGACAGATATTTTAAGGACGTCGAAGCATTTTGAACACGTCAAAGTCATATCATTCGAAAAGACAAAACAGGTATTAATTAGGGGCACATGTGTAATTAATTGCACAATTACAGAAATTTTGTGATGTTCCTCTCCGGCCGAAGGCGACTTGCGTTGATCCAAAACTCCGTGGCCCACCGCGGGGTATGTATCATATCCACCCCGTCCATCCAATTTTTTAACTCATGTAGAATCAAAACTCAAGAAGGCCATACCACATGAAACGGTGTGGATGAAGACACTCGCCTGAAAATCTTGTGGATCTTATAATTGAAAATTTCTTGGTAGCTATGTTTTCTTTTCATCCACGTCTACGTGAACTTATTAACTGATTGGTTGCGAATAAATATCATCGGTGGCCTTTAAAGAAGTTTTCAATGATAAAGAGTTCAATCCTCAGTTTTTTCCTGTGATGTGGTCCACTTGAGCCTTCGATCAGCCTCATTTTTTAGCTCACATCCTAAAAGGACCTGTTAAAATAAATGGACGGCGTGGATAAAACGTTTACACCTCTGTGGGTCCCACGGAGCCCCTGACTGGACCGGCGGTCTCTAGCTAGTTACTAGCTGGGGTAGTACCCAATCCGCGTCTGGTTACTGGCAGGTTGTCTTCCCTCCCGCCTAAGAACTGTTCTCCGTCGAAACTGTTGATGCAATTATCTGGTTCGTCCTCCTGGACCCTTGTATGCCTGCACAGAAAAAGGACAAAGGAGACCCTGGCTAGCGCAGGGGACCCTTCGATGCCAAAGTCAGGCCTGGACTCGGGGTCTTAAAGTATTGAAAAGTCTTTAGGAGGAATTTGTTTTCGTCCCTCTCAAGGTGAGGGCCCCCCCTTCTTTTATAGCTGCTGGGGCATTTAATCGTACGAGGATTCTCTTCCTGATATTGTGCGCGAGATCTTCTCTTGGGATCACGGGATCTTCTCCTGGGATCACGGAAACAGGATCGTGTCCGTCTCGTGCCTTCATCCGATCCCGTGAGCTTCGGGATCGGGAATCTTATCCCAAGACATCCGGAGTGCGGCTTCATCTTGTGACGGTCGATCCGATAAAGAGGTCCGCCCGAAGCATGCCCGAGACACTGACGACCCTGACGACCCGTCGGGGCCGACTCAACCTTTGCCTCGGTCTAGCGAATAACTCCTCGGATTTGACACATCCTTTGGTGGCCCGAGGCATTTAGTCCGAGTCTGCGGACTTGTATGTTTTGTCCCCAACAAGAGCCCCCTAAAATTTAAGTGAATTTTCCATATGACACTGAGGAGTAGCGAGTGCTGAGTCGGTTCATAACTTAGTCCGAGACGAGAAGTAGTCGTTAAGCGCATTCATTGAGACCTTTGATGGGGACGGTTCAGCTTCTGACATCGTATGCGCCGTCAGCCATCAAATCGCAGGTCCCGCCAATGAGGATTGGACACGTAGTAAAGCTATTATTGTTGCTAGTCGGCGTGCGCCACGTGTCGAGTGGGGGAATCGATGCAGGCGTCGAATCATTTCCCTATTAATGTCTCCGCCGTAGGGCGACCTTATAAAACGTCAGGGGGCCCGCACTTCGAACTTTTACTGCTCTTGCCATTCTCGCTCTGCGTTTTCTCTGGGATTTGCGTAGCCTTTCATCTCCTTCCTTTCTTCTCTCTTTACCGTCGGCGCTTCTTTCCGCCACTGTTCCTTTCTCTCCGGTGAGTTTCTCCTTCCTCTTTATTAGATAATAATGGCGGATAGGAGTTCTCAAAGCCCCCAGGGGGGAGTTTCCGGAGACGAAGGCGAAGCGCAACGTTTTTGGAACGTTGCGGAATCGCCTTCTTTACTAACGGAGATAGCAGTGGATGCCAACGCTGCTTGTATGCCTGAGAGAGTCACCGACGATCAGGCGGAGCGCCCTGCTTCCGTCGTTCCTTCCCGTGGCGGGTCATCCTTATTAACCCGCCCGGGGAGGCCCAACTTACCAAGGGACATGGAGGAAGATGAAGAGGAAGAAGATGAAATTTTAATCGCCGGAGGAACCCCTGACCCAGTTCCTGCTGATGAATCGGCGCAGGCCGAGTCTGAAGGGGAAGAATCGGGGGAAGATTTAAGCGGTCCGGTTCCTTCAGTCTTGACTGAGGCGGACTTGGACAGAATCCGAGTCGGGTATCATATCCCCGAGTCGGTCATCACGTATCTTCCTCGCCCGAATGACCTGCCGGATCACCCTCCTGCTGGGGCAGTCGCAATTTACCAAGTATCGATGCAGTGCGGCTTGCGTCTGCCCCTTCAGACCATCGTCCGGGGAGTTTTATCTCGCATACAGATTGCCCCGGGGCAGATAGTCCCGAATGGGTGGAGGAACTTACTCGGATGTGCGGTGTTGTGGGCTGAGATGGAACAGCCACCGCTCACAGTCGACGAGTTTCTCCACCTGTACCAAGTGCGGGTAAATCCGAACTACCCTGGCTTCTACGTCTTTGCTGCTTGGCGAGGCGGAGGCGGTTCCCTGATAACCGACCCTCCTACTTCCAACAAACATTGGAAAGAGCGTTGGTTCTGGGCATGTGGTCGATGGGAGACGGATGAGTCCGGGTCCCACGAGGCTCGTGTCCCTCGGACTTTCCAAAGAGCAGGTGACTTGGTTTTTTTTTTTTTTTTTTTTTTTTTTTAATACCCTGAAGCTGACGAACTTATGTCTGGCAGATATTCCGAAGAAGAAGCCGAAGCTCGGCAGCACTGCCTCGGCTCGGATCAAAGAGTTGAAGTCGTTGGATCCGAGGGACAGGTCTTGGAAGGTGCTTCTACAGCCGGAGCGCCTTCACCTTGCAGGTCTGGACTCGGAAGTTACAGGTAATTAAGAACGAAAGTTCTGAATTTTCTAAATTTCCACCGACTTACTTCGCCTTACTCTCCCCCTCCTTTTTTTTGTTTTTGCAGATCTGCCCGAAGCTCGTCCCAACCTAAGGATTGTCCCCGAACCGGAGATGACTGGAGCTCGTCCTGCCCTTAGACCAGTCACGAAGTTGAAGGCTCCTCCGGGGTATTTTTTTTTTTCAGAGCCTCGGCCACCGAAGAGGCAAAGGGTGCCGCGGAAGGAGAAAGAGCCAGCGAGCTCTTCTGCCCCTCCGGTCGTCGTGATTCCCGACCCGGACGAAAGGGCGGAAGAGACGGCGATTGCTGCTTCGGATCCTCAGGCGGCACCTGACTCGGCACGCGTTGAGACGACGGTGCCGAGTCGGGAAGAAGAGACCGGGGCCACGACCTCAAGGGGGGAGAAAGAGACGAGGACTGCGTCCTCCCGAGGGGAAGAGACGAACCAGGAGGGGCCGTCAATCCTGCAGCAAGTGGTGTCGGGGATGGTTCCTTGGGCCCTGGCCCATGGGTGTGAAAGAGAGTTCGTGAAACTCTACAACGCCCCGTCGTCGCAGACCGTCAGCCACGCTGCCCGGATGCTTTTTGAACTCGCTCCTTGCTTAATCAAGGCCAGCAAGGAGCTATCCTCAACTCATCGCTTCTGTCTGAGGCCGAGATCCGGGTCGGCGTCCTAACAGGCGAGGCGTCCCTCGCTCGGAAAGCTGCAGAAGACGCGAGGGCAGAGGCGGCTTCTTCCAGAAGGGCCCTGGACGAAGAGAAGGCAGAGGTCGCTCAGGCACTTGTTCGACTCTCCAAAGCCGAAGAGGAGAATCAGCGAGTTCTGGCAGTCCATGCTTCGTGCGCGGATGACTTAGCTCGGGCTAAGCTTGAGGCGGCGGAGCGCATTCAGCAGGCCGAGGAGAAGACTCGGGAGGCCGAGACGGCTAGGGACCAGGCCGTCCAAGCATTCCTTGAGTCGGTCGAGTTTGAGGACGAGAGGGATCGCCTGTTCCAGAGCGGATATCTGGAATGCGTCAAGGATATAAAGAAGTCTTTTCCTGACCTTGACCTTTCAGAAATCGAAGGCGGGGCAGCCTCAGAGTCCGAGAATCCGGACGCCGCCGCTGAAGACACAACTGCCGGGGACGGGGCCGACGCATGAAGACTTTGGTTTTTTATATGTATATATTTTTTTGCTTCGATGTATTCGGTTGCTTTTGTACTTACACATATTCGGACGAATGAAAAAGCATGTCTTTATTCATTTGACTCGGCCTTACTCTTCCTCGGGGTCTTTAAACATCAAATAGCAAGCTAAGGATAGTAGACCTTGAGGTGTTCAGCGTTCCATGGATGAGGCAATGACTGTCCGTTTAAGTCTTCCAACCGATATGTTCCTGGTCTAATGGTGCCCGAGACGATATAGGGTCCTTCCCAATTGGGTCCCAGTGTACCCGACCCAAACTCCTTAGTGTTGGAAAACACTTTCCGAAGAACCATATCTCCCCTTCGGAATCTTCTAATCTTAACTCGGGTATTGTAGAACCGAGTCACTTGTCGTTGTCGAGCCTCCGTGCGCAGCCTCGCCCTTTCCCTTTGTTCGTCCAGAAGGTCGAGTCCGAGTGCAAGGAGTTCTTCATTCTCTTCCGCATTGAATAAGGTGATTCGAGCCGAAGGTAATCCGATTTCGACGGGAGTGACTGCTTCCGAGCCGTAAGCGAGTGAAAACGGAGTTTCTCCTGTGGCCGTTCGGGTTGTAGTTCGGTAAGCCCAAAGGATTTTCGGGAGCTCTTCGGCCCATGCTCCTTTGGCCCGGCCAAGCTTGGTCCGAAGATGTTGCTTGATAATCTTGTTAACTGCCTCGACTTGTCCGTTGGTTTGAGGGTGATGCGGTGATGAATAAATATTCCTGATCCCGAGGTTCTTGCACATCTCACGAAAGCTCCTATTATCAAATTGCCTTCCATTGTCTGAAATTGCGCGGTACTCCGAATCGGCAGATAATGTTTTTCCATACAAACTCGGTGATCTTATTCCGCTCGGTTATTTTGGCTAATGGTTCTGCCTCGGCCCACTTCGTAAAATAGTCCACTGCTACCACAGCAAACTTGGTCTGCCCTTTTCCCATAGGGAGCGGTCCTATGAGGTCGATGCCCCATTGTGCGAAAGGCCAGGGACCAGTCATCGGCGTCAGTGCCTCGGGCGCTTGCCTCGAAATTGCCGCAAACCGTTGGCATCTGTCGCATTTTTGAACGAGCTCACGAGCGTCGTGTTGGATAGTGGGCCAGTAGTATCCCTGTCGTAAGACCTTGTAGGCGAGGGATCGCCCTCCAGAGTGGTTTCCACAGATTACTTCATGAATTTCCCGTAACAAATAGTTTGCCTCACTGGGTTTGAGGCTCCGCAGCAACGGGGCGTAGTATCCTTTCTTATAAAGGGTCCCGTTGAGTATGGTGTAACGGGAAGCTCGGATCTTAATTCGTCGGGCCTCGGTGCGATCCTCTGGCAACTTTCCTTCGTCAAGGAATTGGCGGATTGGATCAATCCAGGATGGTTCCGAGTCGATTGTATTGACGGCCTCGCTAATTGGCTCGTCTACACTTGGTTTATCGACGTATTCGACGGGGACGGACCTGGGTATATCGTCTTCTTCGGCCGAGGCGAGCTTTGCTAGCAAATCGGCTTTGCTGTTTTCCGTACGAGGTATCCGAGTTACACGACAGAATTGAAATCTGTTGATAAGTTCTTTCGCTTTCTCCATGTAAGCCCTTAGCCGGTCTTTCCGTGTCTGGTATACACCGGTAACTTGGTTAACAACCAACTGAGAGTCGCTGAAAACGCTTAGGTGCGTGACCTCCATGCTAGCGGCGAGTCGGAGGCCGAGTAGCAACGCTTCATATTCCGCCGTATTGTTCGACGCTTGAAATCCAAGTCGTAAGGCATACTGTATATAGGTGTGATCGGGGGTCTCCAGCACTACCCCAGCCCCACTGGCCTTCGAGTTGGAAGAACCGTCGACATACAGATTCCATGGAATAGGGCAAGGGGAAGCGGTTGAGGTGGGCACTGCATCGACCTTCGGCGTATCGTTCACTGAGAGTTCGGTTGAAGGTGTTCCTTCGGCGATAAAATCAGCTACGGCTTGCCCTTTGATTGCTGCCTTTGGTCGGTATTGAATATCAAACTCACTCAGCTCGATCGCCCATTTGGTGAGTCGGCCGGAAGCTTCTGGTTTTTGCAGTACCTGGCGAAGCGGAAGGTCGGTCATTACAATGATGGTGTGGGCATGGAAATACGGCCTAAGCCGCCGAGAGGAAGTTATTAAAGCCAAGGCAACTTTCTCCAAGCTTGGGTATCTCGTTTCTGCCGGCAGTAATGCTTTGCTGACATAGTAAACCGGCAGTTGCTTTCCTTCAGATTCTCGTATCAAAGCCGAGCTAACCGCTGCCTCGGACACGGCTAGGTAGAGGAGCAACGACTCCCCTGGTTCGGGTTTTGATAAGAGAGGTGCAGAACCGAGATATGATTTTAATTGCTGGAATGCTGCTTCACACTCTTCAGTCCAACCCATCGCTTGTCTTCCTTTCAATTGTTTGAAGAAAGGGAGACATTTATCCGTAGCTCTGGACAGGAATCGATTAAGTGCTGCGACTCGTCCGGTCAATCTTTGGACGTCCTTAATGGTTTTGGGGGATTCCATATCAATCAGAGCCTTTATCTTCTCAGGGTTTGCCTCTATTCCTCGCTGACTGACTAAGAAACCGAGGAATTTTCCGGAGCCTACTCCAAAAGCACATTTACTTGGATTTAGCTTCATCCGGAACTTCCGCAGGATTAGAAACATTTCTTCCAAATCATTCACATGATCCGCCGCGTGTATGCTCTTGACAAGCATGTCGTCGATGTATACTTCCATGGTTCGGCCTATAAGTCGAGCAAAGATTTTGTTAACTAACCTTTGATAAGTTGCACCGGCATTCTTCAGACCAAATGGCATCACTCGGTAACAATAAAGGCCTTTGTCGGTGACAAAGGTAGTTTTTGATTTATCTGTTTGATGCATTACAATTTGATTATATCCTGAATAAGCATCCATGAAGCTAAGGAGCTCATGTCCTGCTACTATCTACTAGCCGGTCTATCCTCGGAAGCGGAAAGCTATCTTTGGGGTGGCTTTATTCAAGTCGGTATAATCAATACTGCAGACTCGCCACTTCCCGTTGGACTTCTTCACAAGCACGACATTCGCGACCCACTGGATAGTGTATTTCTTCTATGAAATTAGCCTGGAGTAGTTTGTTGACTTCTTCTCGATGATGGCGTATCGTTCAGGGCCGAGCGGTCGCCGCTTGTCGGATCGGTCGATATGACGGATCGACGTTAAGCCGGTGAGTCACCACGGAGGGGTCGATCCCTTGCATATCTTCATGATTCCAAGCGAATACGTCGGCGTACTTTCGGAGCAGGGCGATCAGCTTTTCTCTCAAAGGGGACTGCAGAGATGAGCCAATTCGCACTGTCTTGGATCCATCTGTTTCGACTAAGGCGATTGAGACAAGATCTTCGACCGGCTGTCCTCGTTCATAATTCTCGCCCCGAGGGTCCAACGATTCGATTGTTAATATGTTGGTCGGATTCTTGTCGGCGGCTCCTTTTACAGCTATCATGTAACATCGCCTTGCGTCTTGCTGGTCTCCCTTAACAATTCCGACTCCTGACTCGGGAATTTCATTGTAAGATGGTATGTGGATACCACTGCCTGGAGGAGACTCAATGAAGGTCGGCCGAGTATCGCATTGTATACCGAGGGTTGATCGACGACCAGGAAGTCAATCATCATCGTCGTCTGATGTGGGGCATTGCCAGCAGTGAGTGGTAATGAGACAGTTCCTTCAGGCAGCACCTGTCCTCCGGAAAAACCGATCAATGGGGTCCGAACTGGGCGTAGTGTGGATCGTTCGATCCCCATTTTGTCGAACGCCTGGGTAAATAACACGTCTGCAGATGACCCCGTATCGATTAATATACGAAACACCTTTCGGTTAGCGATAGTCAGGGTGACAATCAATGCGTCATCGTGGGGGTGATAGATGCCTCGGGCATCTTCTTCTGTGAACGAGATGCAATATCTTTCTCTTTTCTTCTCCTTTGATGGCCGATCTATAATCATGAGCTCGGACTGAGGCTGACTAAGTTTTCGTGCGTGATTCCTTCGCGCGTTGTTTGAGTCGCCCCCACATTGTGGACCGCCGATAATCGTCCGGATTTCTTCCATAGGCTGACTCTCGGTCGGGCGCGCCTCAGATGCCCCAGCTTTGACCATATGTTCTCTGAGTCGGCCGTCTTTTATGAGTCTTTCGATCTCTTCTTTTAAGTGACGGCAATCACTTGTGTTATGCCCGTGATCGCGATGATAATGGCAGTACTTATCCTTATCCCGCCGATTAGGATTACTCCTGAGCTTACTGGGCCAGCTAACAAAGCCTTCATTTTTTATTTCCATCAGTACCTCTTCCCGAGTCTTATTCAGGGGAGTATATGTGGAAAATTTTCGATCCGGCCGTTTTCCTGACCTTCGCTCGTCACGCGCTTGATCCTCTTTGCGTTTCCTTCCCCCGGCCGAGTCGGCTTCTTTTTTGGCCGACTCTTTGGCCGAGGTTTTAGTTTCACGCAGGATTCGCGCTTCCTCGGCGTTGGCATATTTATCGGACCGTGCCATAAACTCTGCCAGAGTATCGGGCGGAGTTTTGTCTAGAGATGCCAGGAATGGCTTATCCCTAACTCCTTGCATGAGTGCATTGAGGGCCGTTTCTTCCGAATGTTTCCGAACTTGAAGGGATTCGAAATTAAAACGCTTGATGTAATCTTTCAATAGCTCTCCCTGCTTCTGAACTAGGTTATTCAGATGTGCAGGGGGCTTTAATTTCTACTTTCCGCCGATGAAGTTGGTGAGGAAGGCGTTGCTTAGCTCAACGAATGAACTGATGGATTTTGGTTTCAACTGTTTGAACCACGGTCGAGCTACATCGGTCAATGTAAGAGAAAAGGCCCGACACATTACTGCATCCGAGGCATCATGGAGTTCCATATAGGTTCTGAAGCACTCAATATGCTCGGTCTGGTCAGTCTTGCCGGTGAAAGGAGTGATTTGAGGTAATCGAAACCTCTCGGGCAATCGGGCTTTCATTACCGAGTCCACAAAGGGGGACGCTTTCGCTTCGGACATATATTCCGGCCGTGCTTTATGTCCGCCATCTCTTTGCCATCTCTTCCCGCACTTCTTTTTGAAATTTTGAATGTCGGCTTTCCAAGGTTCTCCTGCAGTGCCTTCCATGGAAGGGCGATTGCGCCTTCTTCGTTCTATTTCGTGCGAAGATCGGTCGGGGAGGGAGGCGTTGGGCCGAGCTGCCGGAGATGGTTCCCGACCCGCCTGGGGTTGGCTCGGCCGGAAAGAGTGCGGCGCAGAAGGTTGAGGATCAAGCGCCGCCGTCGTGCGCTGTCTCCCCTCGAGGATGCGGGAGTGGTTGCATTTGCTGCTGAATTCGTTCCAGCATCTGCTTCATCGTATTCATATAACGGATTTCTTGAACCTCCTTGTCCAACCGCCCATCGTCGCGACCCCGCTGATTGTTGCTTGTTCCGGTCGCCCCTCGTCGGCGGTTGTTAGGTGCGTTCTGGGCTGGGGGAACGGCGATTGGACCGGGTGGCCCTGTAATCGCGTTCTCATTCAAATCTTCTTCTGGGACCGTCCTTCTAGTCATCACCATTGGACTCAGTATAGAGGTACGGGATGGCTTTTTGCACGTTCCCACAGACGGCGCCAAACTGTTGATGCAATTATCTGGTTCGTCCTCCTGGACCCTTGTATGCCTGCACAGAAAAAGGACAAAGGAGACCCTGGCTAGCGCAGGGGACCCTCCGATGCCAAAGTCAGGCCTGGACTCGGGGTCTTAAAGTATTGAAAAGTCTTTAGGAGGAATTTGTTTTCGTCCCTCTCAAGGTGAGGGCCCCCCCTTCTTTTATAGCTGCTGGGGCATTTAATCGTACGAGGATTCTCTTCCTGATATTGTGCGCGAGATCTTCTCCTGGGATCACGGGATCTTCTCCTGGGATCACGGAAACAGGATCGTGTCCGTCTCGTGCCTTCATCCGATCCCGTGAGCTTCGGGATCGGGAATCTTATCCCAAGACATCCGGAGTGCGGCTTCATCTTGTGACGGTCGATCCGATAAAGAGGTCCGCCCGAAGCATGCCCGAGACACTGACGACACTGACGACCCGTCGGGGCCGACTCAACCTTTGCCTCGGTCTAGCGAATAACTCCTCGGATTTGACACATCCTTTGGTGGCCCGAGGCATTTAGTCCGAGTCTGCGGACTTGTATGTTTTGTCCCCAACAGAAACGATTATACAATACATATATATAGAATGGAACGGGATTCAAAGGCCCCCAGAAAAGGACGTCCTACCTACAGCATAAGCTCTGTGGGACTCACTTCGATGTATGTGTTATATAGACGCAGTCATCTCAGCATTAGATCATACATGAGACAAATCAAAAGCTCTTCTGGTGGATCACATAACAGGAAACAGCTCGCCCACCATTAAAACCTTCCTAGGGCTTACATGTGATGTTTGTTTCCCATCCAACATGTTCATAAAGTCACTCCAACCTGGATGAAGGAAAAACAGAAACATCAGCTTGATCCAAACTTCTCCAATCTCCAAAAAGATTTTTAACGGTGGTCATTCAATCAAAACATTTTTGCAATGGTGAGGTGTTGAGATCCTAAATTGATCTGAGAAAATGGATGAACGGTAATGATAGGATCCACATAGCTTTGCAGTATAAGAATCATCTGCAGCGGCGCTGCAAGTTGTCCGCGTGAGCCAGAAAGGATTGAAACGATATATAAAGGTTGAGCCTGCGTCAATCCATCCCTGAGAATTACAATACAATACGTTGGACTTTAGCCGATAGACTTGGATTTTTAGCTGATCCGAGCAGTTTCTACCGAAAACTTCCCATGACTGGTGAATGCTCTTCTTGATCGTTTGATCATTGGAAGGTCATGATGGCCGTCACATGCAAACGTAAAGTACCAAAATGATTTAAATTAGGAGTTTTATTTGTTTGAAACCACAATACAAAGTGAGACCCATCATATAAATAATTTGAGTCGTTGGAAGAGAAACCAGATTAATTAAGAAACTAGATTCCCGATGTATTCTCGTTGGAATGTACTCTACCAATCAATATGATAATGGTTTTATATATGTAAAGATGGAGAAGGTCTCAAGTCCAACACATACATTATTAAAAGGGAAGTTACCGTTGTGGAATATCACAAACTCCTGAGAGTCTACCACTGAAGCAAGAGTAAGGATACGATTAAAAGGGAAGTTATTTGCTTGGTAGATTATAGATTTAGGTTCAACCAGTTGGAACAGAGAGAGAGAGAGAGAGAGAGAGAGAGAGATGATCTCACGTGCGTGCACTAATGTCCAAGGTGTTATTTGCGCACCTAAATTTTTGACCCGCTTGGTGGTGGGAGAGACTCGCCGGACTCTCATGCTTCCTCCTCATTTATGGAAGTTCAAGAAAGTTGACTGCATGGTGTGCCGCGGTTACCAAGTTATGTGGCCCAACTATGATGCATGTTTCATATCTACACCACTCATCCATTTGGAGAGATCATTTTTGGGCTCATGATGTAGATCCAAATCTCAAGTGGACCACACGATTGAAAGCAGTGGGGATGATGATGTCACCGGTGAAAACTTACTAGGACCCACCATGATGTTTGTTTGCCATCAAACCCGTTCATAAAGTGTCACGGATGTAGATTAAGAGAAGAAATATATATATAGGATTGATCCAAAACATCTTTGAACTCAAAGAAGTTTTCAATGGTAGGTGCGCAACCCCTACTTTCCTTTTTTTTTTTTTTTTTAATGGTTCACTTGAGATTTTAATCTTTTTTTTTTTTTACACACACACACACCGCCATACACTCACACCGTAGTGGGATTTCACCACCTATGGATGCTTGAACCCTTGATCGAGTGTTGAAACTCCCGATAGTCACTACCACTGGAGCAAGAGCAAGGATCCTTCGTATTTTAATCTGCCTCATTTTTTAACTCATGCCTTAAACTTAAACTGATCTCTTCAAATGGATGGATGGTTTTTTTTTTTTTTTTTTGCCAGATTATTTTAGTATATTGGCCTAAAAATGAGTTATATCCAAAACTCAAACCGGCTGCACTGTATGAAAAAGTGGACCGGGAAATGCCTGCTGTTGAAATCTCACTGAGTCCACCATGATGTTTACATGCCATCCATGCCATCCGTAAGGTCGTTCTTACTGGGATGAACTGAAACGGAATCATTAGCCTGATCCAAAACTTATGTGGCCCCACAAAATTTTTAACAGTGGATGTTCAATTGTCACTGTTTCGTGTGTGGTGTGGATTACTTGAGTTTTGGACCTACCTCATTTTTAGACCAATATCCTAACATTATCCGGAAAAAGAGATGGAGGGGATGGATTTCTCACCGACATCACGGTGGAGCCCACCTTAGTTCCCGCAGAAAGTTCGTGCAAAAGACTCTGGCAGGCAATCAGCTGCCAGCGTGAGACAGGGAGGGGCGAGCGATTGGTGAGAACCCAGCCTCACCTAAAAAGGTGCTTCCCTTACCATGTGGCCCACCTTGATATATCTATTTTGTATCTATGCGGTCCATCTTTTTTACCAACTGCATGATTCCAAAAACAAAGCAAATCCAATTATCAAGTGGACTATAACATGGGAAACAGTGGTGATTGACCATTAATGTACTACAAAAGTTTTGGATTAAGATGATATTTGTATTTTTTTTCCGTCACCCAGGTGCGCCCTGAGAAGTTTTTAATGGTAGGACATTCAATCACTACTGTTTCCTCGAGTATGGTCCGCATGAGATTTGGATATTCTTCATTTTTGGGATAATGTCATAAAATGATCCAGAAAAACAGATGAACGGCATGGATACCGAATAGATACATCAATGTGGGCCCTAACGTAAGGGCCGCACAGTCTTGGGTTAGGCCGTGGTCTCACCAAATCGGCTCCCTCGGGAAGAACAGTGACCAGAGGAAACGGAGTGTTCTGTAGACCTGTATATGTATATCCAAACCAGTTCATCCATTTGGTGAGATCAGTTAAGGGCTTAGCCCAAAATGAGGCAGATCTAAATCTCACGTGGATCAAACCAAAAAAAAAAAAAAAAAGTGAGATTGATTACCTACCATTGAAAACTTCTCGGGCCACAAAAGTTTTGGTTTGATCTCGCAAAATATTCATTACTTCCCTTAATCCAGGTTGTGAAAGCTTATCAACTGTGGGTATCATTGTCCCCACTGCTTTTAGTGGTGTGGTCCACCTAAGATTTGGATCTAAAGCACTTTTTTTGGGCCCATACTCTAAAATGATATCTCAAAATGATGTGTAGTGTGGATATGACACGAGTATCATAATGAGGTACACAGAACTTGGTGACGTCAGCCCACCAGCCAATTACATGAGCTTTCACACCGGATCTTTGTTCTTTTTTAACTCCAAAAGTAACTTCCAATTTTAACCTCTAAAAATAATCCAAAATCTTAAAATTTAGGTGCACAAAATAGCACCCTACGATCAGTGCGCATGAGATCTATTATGGGGAAATCTGAATAAGGACAATCAAGATCGTCCTGTGCTATCCAAATCAATTATTAAGGCCTCGGAAGGAGAGTGCAATTCGACCTCTGGATTACGACTATAAGCGGGCGGAGACGAGCTCTCATCTTCGTTCTCATCATCTGAATACGGCATTTAATGAACAGTCGAACTACATGTATATCTGAGCCCGAGGTGAATTATTCGATTGATTCCGAGTGCTAGTACTTGGCCTCAGGTCTGGATAAGATGAGGCCGAGCCCAAGTGAGGATACTCCGAGTGCCGAGTCGGGAGACTAGCCTAAATGTGGACGTGACCGAAGATCTCGCCCAAGGATACATGTCATTAAGACACGATATGCCACATGACCCAAAGATTGCTGATAATATCTCCACGATTACAATATCCACGTGATTGAGTAAATCGTGCCGAGATTAATGGACGCGATCCTCTCTGCTCACAGGTATAAATACCAGGAGATCCTATTGCCACAGGTATGAAAGATCTCGCACACTCTCTCTACGTTACACGATTTAGACCCAGATTCCCTAGCATGACTTAGGCATCAAAGGGTCCCTCGGCTGAGCCAGGGTCTCTTTTGCTCACCCCTTTGTGCAGGACCAAAGTTTGCTTGAGGTTCGCCGCATTGAGTGGAGAGTGGTCCAGATTTTGACCTCAACAAGATCATATCTCTTTCTCATATATATATATATATATAATTCCATGAGCTTTTGCACCCGAGTATCTTTGTTCTTTTTTAACTCCAAAAGTAACTTCCAATTTTAACCACTAAAACTGATCCAAAATCTGAAAAATTAGGTGCACAAATAGCACCTTGCGGTTGGTGCATGTGAGATTTTATATATATATATGATTCCATGAGCTTTCACACCCGAGTATTTTTGTTCTTTTTTAACTCCAAAAGTAACTCCCAATTTTAACCACTAAAAATAATCCAAAATCTAAAAAATTAGGTGTGCAAATAGCACCTTGCGATTAGTGTGTGCGCGCGCGCGCGCGGACATGATGTGACTCCTAAATCTGGACGTGCAAACTAGTTCGTACAGAACGTGCAAACGTTTTGGAGACCTCATCATACATGATGTGACTCCAAAATCTGGACGATCCACATGAAGCAACACCTGATGAAACTCTCCGGGCCCAACTTTTACTTTGATCCAAAACTTTGGTGGGCCATAGAAAAAGAAAACAGTTTCCTCCCTTGATTTGCATCTCTTTTCTATGGCCCACCAGAGTTTTATATCAGGGTGAAAATTGGTTCTCATGAATTTCATGGGATGCCGCATCACATGGACTGTTTGGATTAGACGCCCATGACACGTGTGCAAAGGTACACACGCCTCAGGTGAGCATGCCTCTATATAAATCAGAGTGAGGAACTCTCGAGTTCAACCGGCTAGCAAATAGCGACATGGAGATGGGATTTATTTCACACTTGCTAAAGGGGTTGGTGGCTGAGATAGGCCCTACTGTGTTTAGGTGAAATCCACCAAACCACCAAGTGTGTCACCCAATGTTAAGCTCAGGGCTTAGAAATCAGCCCCATTTATGATTCAGGTGGACTACACTATTCGAAAGTGTACAGCCTCGTCTGTAATTTAAGTGGACCACATGATTCCAAACAGTGTACAAGACAACACTCACCCTCCAAACTTTTTACCTTTGTGTAGCCCACTTGATCCAAGGAAAATAATCCAATGATCAAAGGTTTGAAATGGCCAAGTGGGAGTGCCTCATATGCACCGTATGAAACCTTGCACGTACGTAAATGTTACATCTGTTGATGAGCAGGTGATTAGCGTTCGTCACTAAAAACTATGCTGACATTATAAACAAGTTAGGTACAAAAGACAGTTTCAATTAAGAGTAATTAACAATATATTACAACTCCATTTCTGTCTTTAACAATCAAAATATGATCTTAAAGAATTCTAATAAATTTGGGATTTGTTTTTATTTTTTTATTTTTTTTTACACACCCACGCCGTAGTGGGTTTTCACCACCTATGGATACTCGAACCCTTGACCGGGTGTTGAAACTCCCAAGAGTCTACCTCCCAAGCAAGAGCAAGGATCCGGGATTCATTTATTTATGTACCGTTTTCTCCCTGCAGAGTAAATGGAAAAAGATGTAATAATAACACCTTTGTTGCAAATGATCTCACCAGTGTAAATTGTCCTAATACCAAACAAATCCAACATGCTTGAGCCAGTTAATGATCAAATTATCTAGACTGTAGTGTAGATCACTTGATGAGTGACTCGAGACCCCATACACAGTGACAAAAAAAAAAACAGAATTGAATTTGCATTCAAGCCTTTGATCATTCCCATCTGGCAGGTCAAGTTGACGCTTACAACTGAAATCACATTTTATGATGGTCCAAGACATGTACATGGGGTATGTTGGCTGGCAACAATTTCCATTTTTACCACCCACTCGATGACCGCTATTTGTATTGAAAGCATAGTCAGTTTTGACCAATTTTGAATGGCAGGCCATCCATGACTAGGACCACGAGAAGGACCGCCCGGCCACCGCCCCACCAACCTCGTGAGGTAGGGATGACAATCACTCCTTTTTATCCACGGGACTAACTGGAGGCAAATCTTTCCAATAAATAAAGGATTGCAAAGGTAGGTGTTTGAAAAGATGAGGTCGGAAGAACACATTAGAGAAAAAAAAAGAAAAGGGAAAAGCAAGAAAGATGGGATGGGCGCTGTGAAGGTGTTCTCCATGATTTTCTATCTTCTATATTTCAATTTTCCAGAAATTAATTAAAAATTTTCAGACATTACCCCAAAATGGTAGGTTTGATAATAATCCAGAACCCAAACAGGAAGCAGCACTGTTTTTTTTTTGGAAGGCATGCAGGAAGCAGCACTTGTAGCTTCTGCACTGCATGACCACAAAGCAATGGTAGAAACGTGATTGGGACCAGACCCATGCATTCGAATCGGCATTTCACTTAAAAATACTATACAGCATCTGCACGAACCAATTTCCACTTCCCTTGCAATGTGCTGCGGGTGCTCCCAATTCAAGCCAAGCTGTCTGATCAACCCCCACAATGGAGATCCTTCCACATAGTAACTCTCCATTTTCGTCTGTTGACTTGGAGCTCAGACCCTGTATTTGCATTCAGACATCACCCATTTATCTTTCCTGAAGCTGGCTTTGTAGAAGGAAATAACAAGGTTGCAGTTGCTTCTTAGGCTTTTACATGTCATGCTGTATCTTAGAAGATTGCTGCTGGATTTTGTCAGAATATCTTGTCACTTGAGCTGCATTCTTCAATATCGCTACAGGACTGATGCCTTTGAGAAACCATAACCAAGGAAGATTGCTATAGCCAAACATACAAAAACCGTTAGCTTGAGAGACTAGTTTACTGAATTACAACTTGATAATGCAGTACGACCCAACCAATCAAACATGACAAGAAAGGTGGGCCACGTTACTGGAGAGAGGAAATGAAGATGGGGCATCCCATTGCCAGTTGGGTCACCCACCCCGAAATGATGGGAGCCACCTATGCATTGAATAAGGAGTCCAAATAAGAATAGGTGGGCCACATTTCTTCAACCAATAGGAGTTTGAAGAAATCTCTTTTAGTAGCCCGACTCTTATCAAAAGAACCTCTAAAACAAATGACAAAGAAATCTTTGGAAGGGGTAAAAAGAAAAGAAAAGAAAATGACAGTTGACTATTTGAACATTTGTTTGAAGGGTAGAAATTTCACTGTTGATCCACCAAAGAAGTACCCTACTTGGCGATATTTATGAAAGACAAACCCTTCGTAGAAAATACCCCACTCCATAATTCCAGATTGTTCATCCGATGTATAATACATATTGCGTGTCAAATGCCAAAACTCAATCCAGGAAACGACCAATGAAAACAATGCAGATGCCCTCAACAAAGGAAAGCATAGGGACTTGAAAAAGACTTGTAGTAAGCAATTTGACAGCAAAGTTGATGGAAATCAGTATATAGGTATACTATCGTGATTTTTTTCTTTACTTTATTTCTAAGAGAAATTTAATCCTCATTGGCAGGGGAAGAACCAAAAAAAAACAAACCTTGGTTCCAGCTATGATTGTACCATTGAGTGGATGTGCAGCACAAGCAGTAACACCTTTAGATAACGGAATGAATTTGTTAAGCACTCTTTGATTCTCTTCCTCAGAAATGCTCTTAGTTTCCTCGCTGAAGAAACAAAGAGAACAATCAACATGGAAAAAAAAATTCCAAGTTAACAACAACACTGTTCAAAGATATTTACATATTACAAAAAGGCTTTCACACAAACGCACAGATGCCCAAAAAAATTTAAAACCTTAAAATAAAAAATAAAAAATAAAAACTGTACCCTCGTAAAAATTAAATTTCTCAACTCAAATATTCAGAAACAATAAATTGTACTATCTTCCACAACTAAAAGAAAACTGATCACCTACAGCCAGCTATATGCTAGCTTAGCATGCAGCTCCATCTTTCCTGCTAATGAGTCACCTGTGGGACATTCAAGCATGCAAATGGTAGGCCCCATCATGAAAGTCACCTGAAGCAAAAATCAGTTGATCCACTCATCAAGCAGGTCACACCATCAAAACAGATAGATAAGCGATGTTCTGACTCAATATACAGGTGTGGCCCATCTAATGGGTGGATCGTCCTGATTTTCAAAATGTGATACTCATGGTGGGATCAATTGCTTGTATAACTTCATAATTGTAGATAACTAGATTTGGATATTGCTCACTTGAAATCCACATGGCATGCTGAGGTGGAGTCTGGGTAGAAGTCTAGCAGATGAATCCCATCATCAGATGAAGACCCAACTGCATATATCTGCACAAGAAGACAAGACATTACAAGATATTTTTGCTATAACTGAATCCCATGGTTAATTATTGCTATAGTTCTAAGAAAACCACAAACACATAAGGTCATGGCTTGCTGAGTGTAGCTCTAATCACAATATTCATATACATGCGTAGGTTGCTAACTTTGGTCATTCATCATTTGTGCACAAAAATAAATAGACAAATAACTTCCTTTTGGCATGCTACAGTATTGTTGTAAAAATCAACAAAACCTTCATTTAAGCTAATGCAAAACATACTTATATTTGGAACTTTATAAGCTCATAACCTTGAAAGAATGATACTCAGAGAGCAATAAAAGACTGGTGCCAGGCCTCACAATGACCTCAAATTATGTCACAACTTTCTGCTGTGTCAAACATAGTAAGGACCTACAGTCCGGCAAAAGCAAAGATAATAAACCTAATTCTAGTCATACTGATTCTGATGCTTAAGGTTCGGTTGGTATCTGTAGAAGGACCAGTGCTCGAAATATCGGTATCGCAATAAATTTCATTGGCCGAGGATACGGAAACAATGTCGATATCACCAATAATATTGCCGATAACCGGTAGTGCGGGAAACATGGGGAAAATGGTGGAATTTCTCAGTGAAACTTCAGGAGATGCTAAAATACACGTAGTTGTTTATTTAGGAATAAAAATTACAAAAAGAATGCATACATAATAAGTTTCCATTTAATGGGGGACCTAAAAGCATGTGTAGTCGTAAGAAATCAGTCCAACCATCCCATCCGTCCCATCTATCCATCCAAACATCCATCAGTATTTCAGAATATCGACAACACATGACATTTCACCAAGAAATCGTCAACAACTGGAAAGAAAATAGAAGATTGTGGTCTCGATATTGCCCATATTGCAATAATGATAATAGCACGATATTATTGACATTATTGCTGACAAATTGAACACCGCACGCAACCATGCACCCATGAAGAAAAAAAATTGAAATGAAAAATAAAATAAAATAAAATAAAAATAGATTTTTAGCGATATTGATACACTGGCAATATTATCAAAATATCGCCGATACACTGGCGATGCAAGCAACACCTGGAATTTACACAGTAAAAAATATTGGCGATACATTGGCAATACAAGTGACACCTAGAATTTGCACGGTCAAAATTATTGGCGATATCGATGCATTGGCGATACTTAGCAATACATAACCCATACCTGGAATTTCTTATACTACCAATGTTATCAGTATCACTACCGCTGTTATCAATATCACTGAGCTGGAGATAGGGATAATATCTAGGATATTTCGATGATATCAAAGATACTTCAAACGATGAGAGGGATTAGCAGTAGAGGTGGCAGATGAGTTTATGCCAAAATGAAGGTCCTTTCTAACAAAGGTTTCAATGTGAGCTCTAAGGGCAATGGACACCAATGGGTATTAAAGGGGGAAACACGACAGTTCAATAACTAAATTAGAAATAAAAATCAGGTAAAATTATCGGATTGAATCCTACCGAACAAGTTCCTAACCATGCTGGTTTTCGCAAGTGCAAAGAATTGGTTGACATGTCTTTGCCGTGCCTAATTCCCACAAATCAAAGAGAAGAAAAGGTTAATGGGAGAGGACAGATAATTGGCCTGACCTCTAAAATATCATGTCATATGAAAGTACATAGATCAACTTCACTTACAACCAAGCAGGGGGTGGGCAGTGCATGTGTGTCACTTGAAAATTATAAATATTCAGAACTCCAGACCTACACAAACAATGTAGATAGAATATGAATTAAAGATCAAACAGATGTGTCAAAGGAATCATACTTGGATTTATATACAATCTTGTGAAAAACTCAAAAAAAATGGAAGTATCATGAATGGCTTGAATCACTACAATAATCAGATAGCTATGATTTGTGGCACTTCAAAACTGCAGTAAGACTCATACATATCATGAAAAATCAAACCTGATTTTGATCAGTGTGCAAAAGATCAGAGTGCATAATAAAGGCAATGACATTCAAATCAACACTGCAAATTAGGAAACGTTGACACTTGACGCCCCATCTCAAAATTTGTGAGAAGACCCAAGGTTAGATATTGCTCATGTTGCAAGTAATTTCACTGGCTCTTCTATTACAACCAAGCTATGTAAAACAACATACAGCAAACAACAAATTTTCAAGATGATCGTATAAGATTTGCTCAATCAGAATCTGATCCATGCACATGCATTATATATGAGGAAGAAAGATTTGTAACTGATTATCTAACAATTAAAAACTGATTATCTTATGGAATATGAAAAGCCTGAAGGAATATGACGTCAAAAGTTAGTTTGTCGATGTCATCTCCGACAAAAGACTCTCATAACCTCACGTGTTTGATCTTCACAATTCCAAGCACTAACCACAGGCTACATCAGAAGAACCATGCACTGCATAACAGGCATAAATCGAAAAAACCACCAATGCACCAGCCATACAATCTTTTCAACATAGTAGATATTTGGAAATTTTAACTTCTAGCTGACCCAAATTAATTGGGATAAGGTTTAGATGATGATGAGATACTTGGAAATTTTAAAGAGGGTGAAGTAACCAAAAATAAATAAATTCCATTTATTCAACCTTTGAACTCAGTTCTTTGATAACATGGGAATAAATGGGAGATGCCTACTTTGAAGAGGTTAAGTCCTCAGGCAACATTTTCAATCACTGACATCTTGTCAGTTCCTCCAAAATGCCAAAGCATAACGGAAAATGATTGAAATTAAGGTATTAGATGAGTTAAACTTTAGAGGAGTACAGAGAACAATTTTCAACTAAGATGGTGACAACTAACTAATTTGTTCACAGAATTGGTCGCCAGGCCTGACATTGCACTTGTCACATACAGGAGCCACTGATATGCAACTAAGATGGTGACAACTGCTAAAACATTTACAAGAACTGCAGCAGCTGCAGAAGGAAACAGTGAAAAAAGCATAAATGAGCTCCTGTATGTGACATTGCACTTGTCACATACAGGAGCCACTGATTTGCAACTAAGATGGTGACAACTGCTAAAACATTTACAAGAAGTGCAGCAGCTGCAGAAGGAAACAGTGAAAAAAGCATAAATGGGCTAATTATATGATCGATCACGAGATTCTGAAGCGGAAGCGACATTATCTGCAGAAGTTTCATTCAATAATTAGTCCCAATTATTAACTTACTAGCTCTCCCAGATGACAATCATCTATACTCGTATGTCAATGTTACTGTGATATAGACATCATGATGCATATCCGAATTTGTGTTAAGGACATGGGGGTTGGATTTGAACCATGGTATGGGAAGGTGATTATGGAATGGAAACAAGGTTCAGGTAAACAAAATTTCCCCCCCCAACATAGTATTTGCGACAAAATTTCTCCCCAAAACCTATGAACCTAAAAGGGGAGTTTCTGGCCAAGTTTACAAACCAATGTGCATGTAAGACACAGAAGAGAGTATATGAACATGTAGGGAGCAGCCACAAGACATCTATACATATAAGAGTAAATGATACATACCCAATATGAGCACCGAGTTGAAGCTAAACAATTCATGTAAGAAAGCCCTTGAACCCGATCCAGTCAAACATTACAGCAATGGTTTATTGCTCTGATGGGGTATATTTGAAGGCAAAAGTCATGCCCTTGATGATTGCAACTTGCAATCTCAAGCTCACAGGATGCCATTTGCAAATGTAGGAGCAGAACGAAGCTTGCAGGGAAGCACTGTGTGCATAGGAACTGCAAGGGATTGCATAGGGTAACTATGGTGGAGAGGCATCTGGATCCTATTATTAGGTTTGCATTAGTCTCCCTCAGGTAATTAACTACCATAAGGGGTGTACCATCAGACTCTCTCATCAAATAACATATCCACAGCACAATAGTGAAATTTGTGGCCTTTTTCATATCAATTTTACAGCACATGCAGAGGGACATTACTAACTTGGTAGATATCCCATACGGCATGTTTGTCTGAAAAGCATGCACCGCTCACCGACCAACAACCAATAGTTCCCGCTTACTATCAGTTCTGAAGTCAAACAAGTAGAAGGCCAAATATCAGCCTCCCACTTATCTTTAGTATAGAGTTAGTCATGCCAGAACGCTGTCAATATTAGCATGTTGAATTTCAGAATGTATAGAATGCACCTAATGAAATGGGATATAGTTAAACATGATAGCCAAAGCACGTATCTCAAGGCCAGCATCAGCAATCGTGCCATATCTGTGATTATCCAGAAAACATTTAATAACAAGCAAAGATGCTGTGAATAGAGAGAAAATTGAATTATCTCCTCAACCTACCAACCATCGTCAAGATGGAATGCCAACTGATATGGACAAGATGGATCAAGGTCAATTGAGTGTATTTCCTTTGAGTAAATATCAGACTGTGCCTGCAAGATATCAAGAAACATTTGGTACAACTAAAGTTTTGGTAACATGTAATTTGCAAAGCTTACTCTTTTTTTTTCTGAATTATTTTATTTCATTTCGTTTGGTAGACTAAAAACATTCAGTAAGTGCTTTTCCAGGTTCAGCTAATAAAAAAAAGGAAACAAGGAAGAGAATCAAAGAAAATTGCCTAACCAAAAGAATTGCAAAGATGTGTGTAACTGATGTTGCTATAAACATTGATCAGAAATAGATTCAGTTACAATGCTGTAGAACTAAATAGAATAAACCAATCTGTAAAGAAAGTGTAAAGCAACCAGTGAAAGGGCAAACATTTTCTGTCACCATATGTTGAAATTTCTGTAATTATGTTGCACCCTATTTTCAGAACAGAACCTTTGTTAACAAAAGTAGAGCCTCCAAGCTTGAAATGAATATTTATGAATATTTTTATGTTTCTTGGGATAAGAGAAATGTTACTGCTGCTAGAGTTTGATTATTAGAATGACAAAAATAACTTTCAACCACGTGAAATATTTTCTAGTGGGGCTGCATGACCAGCTCAAGAGCATGGGTGCTAAAAAGTAATTATCAACAAAACAAAGAGGTCCCAGAGCACAGGAAATCTCTATGGCTGCATTTGTAAACTAGTGTGAGGAGAAATGAATTGTGCAAGAATAATTCAAAAATGGATGAGACAAGCTTCAGGGTTTTGTAAACAAAACTTTACTAATCCAGTAGCATAAATTACTTGCTAAGTACTGATTTTCTTCCTTTTTAGTGGTTATTTACAAAGCATTGCTACTGACGGCAACAGCCCAAAGCCAACCCAAGAACCAAGAATAGGCCATGCCCATAACTTGCATGCAAGCCCAAGTGCCTAGGGACCGTTAGATATTTAAGTCATTAAAAGAGGGTGACTAAGAAGGCGAAATGCATAGGAACTTTTGAATGTGGTTTTCAAACAACAAAGTTGCATTGGAATTAATCTAGTTTCCCAGGAAGATGAATCAATTAGGTAGTAAATATAAAGTAGCAGATTTCCTAAATTGACCATTAGCTTCTTTAGCAAGTTTTCTCTTCTATAAAAAGCCATGTACTAGTTCTCTTTTGAGCATGAATGGATGAAACAAAATTTTCCAGCACTTACTTCCTTGCTAATGTGAGTCCATCAACCCCCTTCAGAGGTCCGATGTATGTAATTGATTGGTGTGACTCCAATCTTGAATTCATCTAAGTTGACTCATCCAATTATCATTCTTTCTACTTCTCTTTCTCATTATCGACCACCACAAAAATCTCTCCACTCTTATTCGACTAATTCTAGGCCTCATATAACCCAAAACCTAAAATTTCAACTCACCTGTTAAATCTTTTCCTGCATTGGCTACAGAACAATCTCATGTGTTCCTTTGTTGGTTCATTTGGTTAAGCAGCAATCCGATTTTTGGTTGGGTGCCTGAATTAGGAGAATACATCTTTATGACTGATTATTTGGTATTATTTTTCCTTAACCATTTATCACAAAGCTTTACAGAGTACCACCACATCACCATACCCAGCCAAAAAGCAAGTCCCAAATTTCATGGACAAAACAAAATCAGAATATTGTTTTAATGGACATGGAATTGTTTTAATCAATTTGGATGTATCTTTTCACATATACATGCCCAAAGTCTTAGAATTAAAATGAGATGTGAATGCAAAGAGACTACAAACAACTTTGAAGTGCTTGCATGAAGATATTTAACATATTACCATAAGATGTGGATGTCAAATACAGGAATCAATACAAAAATATAAATCAAATAGCTGAATAAATTGTGATTAGTTTTGCATACCTTCAAGGATGTGATTTTCTCTAGCATCTGTGCTAGCTTCACAGATGTTACAGGTGGATAATATACCTGGTCCAAAAGCCCAACCGACATAAATACAATGAATGACTGAAACTGTAAACTAGATTCAAATAGGCAATTTGACATATATATGATCATAACTTAGGTTCTTGGATTGTAGATGTTACCAATTCATCTTCAAGGTTCATATTGGTTGACAGTTGACACATTATCCTGCCGGTTCGATTTAAAGAAAATATGGCAAGTTTAGTTTCTCTTTTGTGTGCACAAATTCACTTCGTATTTTCCCCTTCCTATGGATTCTTCTAACTCTTTTTTTTTTTTTTTTTTTGGCACAGACCCAAGAAATATCTATTGACTCGAAGAGTAACTGACCAAGACCCTTTGACTTAGAGATTCATTGAGCATGACTTGACCACTAAATATTTAAATCATGAATGTTATTAATCCCTTTCAATGAATTCCTAGACACTAAATGTGTTTAATTTCACTAAATTACAAGTGCATTCACTTGTTACACATGAGTTGGTAGAGGTTTCTAGGCATCCTGGACTCTTAGGCTCTTGGAATAATAACGTCATTGCCATGTTCACATTGTCATGAACATAGAACAAAGCCACTTTTTGCAAGCACATAATTGGATGTTGAAGAAAACATATATGTCCATTCTTGTATACCTCTTTGTGACTTTGAAAAGCAATAGATGTTCTCCCGCCACGAAGATCCCAGGCATAGATGATCCCTTGTTTACTTGCTCCATAAACTATCTACGAATCAAGAAGTAGTGAGGTTTTTTTTTAAATTTATATACAAGATAATATACAAATGTCGAGAGGAAAGTGCAAGAGTTAGATGCTTCATTAAATTATAACTTCAGGCGTCCTGCAAAACAACTAAAAATATTTAAAAGAACAATGGAGATATGCAGTAGGTGACCCCTTGCATATTTCTATTAATTAATTGTATGTTATTATTTTCCAAAGAAATTAGTTCGTTAACAAAATAATAAAATTTTGAAAAAGAAAATAACAAAATTTACTGATTACAATATAACAAATATGTAATGGGGAGACCATTATACATATGCATTATTAAAAATATTAATTATTTGAAAATATTTAATTAAACAAATTATTTTTTAAATACGAAAATTTGAAAAACCATATTAATTGTTATTTCCAATGCCTGTAGTCTTCTCTTGTTCTACTAGTCTAAAATGTCGGGAGATGGCAATCTGCCATCGGTTGGCAACATGGAAAGTGGATTGGGGGGGAAACAGATGCAGGTCCATGACTCCATGTAACTATCACAATCATATTTGCTGTGGAGTGACGGGATTGAAGGAGCATTGCAGGAGGTGATTTGAATGATATTAACTCAGTTATAT
This sequence comes from Magnolia sinica, assembly GCF_029962835.1. Taxonomy (NCBI): domain Eukaryota; kingdom Viridiplantae; phylum Streptophyta; class Magnoliopsida; order Magnoliales; family Magnoliaceae; genus Magnolia; species Magnolia sinica. The sequence continues at coordinate 144,609 of NW_026682787.1, forward strand.
AATGACATCAGTTATATTCAAGAGCGGATGGTATTGTCCCCTAAGCAATGGGAAAACTAGTGTGCATAGTTTTTTTTTCTTTTTCTTTTCTTTTCTTTTCTGTTCTTTTCTTTCTTTCATTCTTTTTTTTTTTTTTTGGTAATGTTTTAAGTGAATAATCATGTGACTATGAACATCTCCTGAAGTTTCACTAAAATATTCAACCATTTTCTCAGTTTTCCCAATTTTCCACAAATTACGGTATATTATCCAATGCATGCAATATTTCGCAATGTTTCCTACAAAATTTCTATATTCCAAGGGTGCAATACAGTGTGGTACTGAGACTTTGACCACTGGGTCTTCTTTTCATCCACTTTCCAGGCCTTTCAACCCAAATCAATGTTCCCCTCCTTACTGGAGCCACCTCATATCTTTGTTGCACATACAAAACCATCTCAAGATGCTCTCTATCATTTTATCTCCTAATGTGCCAACTCCTATGCTGCTTTGGATAAGCACATTCTTAATTATAATCCTCTTGATCGGGAGACATCCATCTCTACAACACAATAAATAAATATTACTCAGATTGGGTAAGATAGAAAATGTTAAGCACTGTTCTTCAAACTTTTTTTTATATAATTTTTATGATGCCTACTCATGATAAAGAATAAGCTCGTCTGATGAAGCCTAGGAGAAGTTCCAAAAGGAGATAAAATGATGAAGAGCAAATTTAGATAGTTCAGTCACCGTAAGGGCAGCATGAAACTAAAACACTACTAACCCCATCACCATTGCACATGGCAAAGTTCACACGTCCGAGTAAAAGAAGGTTACAGTATACACTACTAACCCGATCTTCCACATTTAATTGGATACTATTGAGTGTGCTTCGTAAATTTGTGGTAAGCTCTAGGCATGGATGGTCACTCATCCGCCTGTCCCATACATAAATAACACCGTATAAATCCGATGCAAGCAACCTACAAAATAATCAGAGAAGTCATTTAATTATCCCAAAAGAACATGGAATTTTTATTTATTTTTAGTTTTTTTGAATGACAACATGGAAAACAAATATTTCCATTTCATTAAAAGTTAGAAAGTAAAATGTTGCTAGGTTATATGGGCAGTGCAGATGCCAATTTAGCAGTAGGTGCCAATAATGGAAGAGCATATGCATGCTTGGCAAAAACTCTTAATTGGACAGCAAGCTGATTATGTAGGTACATTTTCACTACGAAAAACAAATAGCTGATATCCAACAAGACACACCTCATTATGGTGCTGAGACACATCTATGTTAAACATGGAATACATGCATCCTGATATAGACCACTCTAGCGAGCACGTTGTTGATGGAGCTAGCCTCAAAAGGCACCGATTGGATGATTCTAACCATCCAACCTGCTATTATCAAATGTATAGTTGGAAGAAGTTCTATCAGCCAACCAAAGTCAATGGGCAAAATCAGAAAGTTAAGATTATTTAATTATGGCAATTTTAAGGCTACGCTCCATCCATAATGGGGCCGATGAATTGGATTGTCAAAATGCATGTATGCTGGCTATGATGACCTTCAGCATGCAAGTGGTTTCCGGTAGTGAAGGATGCTGCATTGACCCTTACCGAAACGGGGAGCTTAATTACTAGTTGGCATCTTAACAAAATAAGTCGATTATAATCATATTAGTGATTTTCATTACCCAAATTGTTAATACAAATCAAAACTCAATTTTTGATAGAGGGCACAATGGAAATGGATATTCACAACTTTTTAGGTGCTGAACTTTTCTAGTTTCATTCAATGGAAAACCAGTTAGTCTTGAGCTGATAATCCAATCTAAGGATGAGATACCAACCTTGACTTGTCAGATGAAATAAAAGCAATGTCAGATAAACCATTGTATACTTCAGAACCATGCACTGTGAAGGTAGGCCTTGTTTTCAGTACCTGCATTAGTGCAAAATCAAAAGGGAATCATCACAAAAGTGAGAATAAAAACGAGACTATTATGGTCAAACTACAAGGCAACCTTAATATTGAGAACTTGACAAATTAAGACGTGGGCATGGAAACTTGGTAAAAACAGATTACATAGAGGTGGAATATATTCGTTCTTCTACTGCAGTGTGTGTGTGTGTGTGTGTGTGTGTGTGTGTGTGTGTGTAAAGAACAATGACCAAATTCTAGTAGTTCACCTTATTTGATATAGAGAGTTCGCAGAAAAACATCTTAACTGATGTCTCCTGTATGGTGTAGGGAATGGAGATTCCTCTTGATTTCTCTATAGATTGGAACAGTTATTACAACACTCTTGATTTCTCTGTAGTTTGAAATAGCTTCTAGAACACTCATTTCTCTTACCATGATTGACTTACAGTAACTTTCATTGTAAGATTCGAGTACTTAACTTTCATTGTAAGATTCGAGTACTTTGTCACATGCCAATTTTTATGAGTCCCATAATGGACCAAGAAAACCTCTGAAATTCAGAAAAAAAATTCCATGGATGTTGGGCTTAAGGAATTTCCATGTGATATCTTGGCTCAATACCTCATGAAGATGGAAAGATTGAGAAGCATGTTGCCCATAGAATTCAGGCTGGATCGGAGAACCGGAGATGTGCCTCGAGAGTTTTATGTGATTGCCATTCACCACTCAAACTAAAGGGGAAATTTTATAGGATAGCTATAAGACCAGCCGTACTTTATTGGACACTGTGTTGGGCAGTATAAGGAACAACATGTTCATAGGATGAGTGTAGCTGAAATGAGGATGTTGAGCTGGATGAGTGGCAAGACGAAGAATGATAAAATTAAAAATGAATGCATTTGAGGGAACTTACTACTTAGGAGTAGCACCAATGGGTAATAAGATGGTTAAGGGAAGTAGACTTAGATGGCTTGGTCATGTGCAACAGAGACTAAGAATTGCGCCGGTTAGGAATGAGTTGGTGCAAGTTGTAGGCTCTAAAAGGGCGGGGGGCTCAAAAGACAAGGGTGGATGATCTGGAGGTAGTAAGAAAAGACTTGATGACCTATGGTCTAATTGAAGTTACGGCCTTTGATCGCATGAAGCGGCAGAACAAGATTCATGCAGCTGACCCCAATTAGTTTGGATAAGGTTTACATGCTGATGATGTATGTTGGGTTAAGGAATTTCCATGCATGATCAGTGCAGCACAAGAACAGGACAAATTCTGTGCGGAGAACTTTCCAAATGTTAGATGGAAAATATCATGATGATTGTGCCCAACCAAATAGTAAGCAGAACTTAAGAATTGACCAAGGGCGCATTTGGTCGCACCAAGTATCATGAAACGTCAGCATATTTCATGATTAATCAGTCTAATTTGGTTCAAAGTATCATGATATTTAGTGCAACTAAAAGCACCCTAATTTAAATTTACGAAGTCAAACAAGTCAATTAGTTTTCATATCATCTGTTCAAGTCAGTCATGAGCTTTAGCTATTTTTATGCATGAAAAGTGTTAGCATCTTCTGACCAGGTCTGTGAATGAGTTTCGCTCACATAACAATGAAAATGGACATGGTTTTAAGCATTGAATAGGGTAACCAACTTAATGAACTAGAGTCTAGAAGTTTGGAAAACATGAAAGTAATTCCCAAGCATCAATTGAAGAAACTGATTGGGGAAAGGGATAGAGAACAGGTTTAACAACGTCAAACTTAATGGCACAGTGGGCAAGTATCACAATTTATGAGTGTAAAATAACAGCATGACTTACTTCAACTGGTTCGGAAGAGATATAACCAATATCAAACAGAAGAATTTTGTTACTTTGCATAGAGGCGCAAGCAACCTGCAGAAGTAAACAACTAAGTAATAAGTAGGGCTTGAAATTCTAGAAATAAAACTATTTAACCATCAAGTCACACTAACATGCCTAAACCGGGCACACCTCAATCAAATCAACAAAACCAAATTTGATAGGCAATCATTCTTAAGACAAACACACATAGGACCACAGGTAATGTCCTGGTATAGATACATAAACAACACAAAAATGCATGCATATATGCAAGTATAGACAAAAGTGGGTTCCCACTAGGGTGAGAAATAGACCAGCCCTGGGTTGGTTTGGGCCCAAAATTTGAACTGGTTGGGCCGGGCCAAAACAAAATTTTGATTTCGATCAGCCCAGTATACTCATTTGCCACCCTAGTTCCCATGACCAATCTTAAGCTAAAGACGAGGTCACGAGAGCACATACACTGATACACATGTACACAGATGTACAAATGTATATGTATGATGCAAGCATGCACATGTACAAGCATGTGCCTGTTCACAATCGGCTCAGCCAGAAAAATTGGCTATTAATATGAATTAATAAATCCAAGTGAAATTGGCTTCTACATTATCGTCCACACATAAGGTTAGCTGGCAATAAATACGATGACTAAATGTTGGCTCTTGTTGAGAGGTAAACCTTGAATGTGAAAACTTGCTTGCATTCAATCACAGAAGAACATAAAAATCCAGAAGAATTCATTGACTTCTTATGCCAGCATTTCCTTGTCTTGATGTTCCGAGCAAGTTATTCCATACCGGTAACGGTGGCCGTAATGGTCACCATCATTATCAATATGAGTATTGGCCGTAACGATTGAAAATTTTATTTTTCTTTAAAAATTCTGGAAAAAAAAAAAAAACATCTAGAAAATCCATAATAATGTAAATATTATAAATATGTATTCATTTTTTGTTTTAAACATGTTGATGGTAGTGTAACAGTCCACTCTTTGTTGAGAGTGTTGTATCGGGTTGTCTAGTGAATTTATGAACATGAATAGGGACAGGGTGTCACAATCAAGCATTAGTATTAGATTTTTATTTTTTTTAAAGGCATCAATAATACTTCATTTTTTTTTAAATGAAAGGCCTTTTTGAAAAAAAAAAATTAAAAATTAAAAAAGGCCCTTCTTTTTTTATGACGACAGGGTGTCCCCACCCTCTTAAGGTGATACTATTCCCTGTGGATGGATGCAATCACCTGCCAGCCACGTGCATCAGGTAATCCACAGGACCTCGGAGCTTTTATTCGCTCAAATCACTTCAATATACAATTTTAATCTTAAAAACTACAGAAAGAGTGGTCGAAATCCGTTGTAAAATGATCTAGGACAGTTTTTGGAATGAGAAAATTGGAAAAAAAAAATGAGGAAAAAAAATGGATTTAAATAAATAAATAAATAAAATGATCGTTTTTCAATTGCCCCATAACGGCCTTTATGGCCACTGTAATGGATGATACGGTCCCAAAAAGTCAATTGCCCTATTTCACCCCCATATTGCGTAACATTCATGGCCGTTACCTATACGTATCAGCCTTTACAAGCATATCGTAATAGATACGGAACACCTTGGCTCCAAGCTTGCAGCATTGACACGAGGACAAGAGTTCAAGGCTGGTATTCCCCTCAGCGACAACATCTTGTCTATATTTTTAGTACTGGAATGTAGCACACATTGCACATTAAGATTGCTGTAATTGATTAACTGATATCTTTAACACTCCAATCTTTGGTTGGAGAGTTGGGTGTATGAATTTGAAAATGCAGCCCAGGAGGAGCAAAGGACCAATTGGTAGGTCCATGCTGAGGAAAAAAAATTGGAATGTGATATTCTAATTTATGCTGTTTCTAGCTGAGGAAGTTCATATATGATTTCACAGATGCACAAGTACACTGTTGAATTAAGTTAGAATCAAAATTTTCAGGAAGATCTTAGTGCCTGATAAGTTTTTGACATTGGACCCTCTACATAATAGAAATTTCTAGTTGTTTCTGTGGGGGAGAATCCTCATATTGTCATCCTAAAATATTTGAATCCAAATAAGTAGGTTAGCTGGATTCTCCCCAACATCCCATGTGGAAAACGAGGTGCTAAAAAGGCACCATTTGCTATTCCTTTCATTTTGCCTCCCACCTGAAACAAAACAGTTAGGGATTATCTTAACGGATTCAATCAGAGCCACTGCAACCCAAACAGGCCCTGAAGCAATTAAAATTGCCGCTGATTGTTATTGGTGAATTCATCAATATGAACTATGCCATGGTTTACTAATAGAAGGCAATCACCCCAGAAAATTATAACCACACCAAAAGGGCAACCTCATGTGCCCACAATACATGCATGAGGAATAGAAACAGTCAGAACCAAACCTCATCTTGATTAGCTATATTCCATCGAACAACATCTAGTTGCTGATGCGTAGTAAGGTGCACCAGGTGTTTTGTTTCGTCTTCCAATAAACCTACAAAATGTCAAGCGCATGCACTCATGTTTGAATGATATAAATGAATTACCAGGAAAAAAAAAAACAGAGTACGCAATAGCATGAAAAGACGTGGTAACAGATTCTCTAAGAATGAATCTGGTTTTAGTAGGAGCAACGTTTCCCATGAACAGCAAGACATCCACAGGAAAGTGGGGTAATAAAGCACATAGACTTAACATTGAACCATGACATGGGTCCCAATGTCTGCGTATATAGGCTAGCAGTAGAGGAGAAAGAAAACAACATATGTTTCTCTCCTAAATCAAATTCAAGAACAAAGTTGTCAAGAGGGTGAAGCAGAGTTGAAAACTGAGTACCGAGAAGAACAGAAGCATAAGGCATGTGCCGTTTGGGTATGAAATAGAAAGTAGTCTCTTCACAAAAGAAAGAAAGGGCTAACTAAATATGCATTCTTATACATGAATACCATCAATATCTCACTAAAACTGTCGAAAGCACGTCACATTCTGGGTCACCTTATTAGAATGCCTAAGAAGGCCTGGTTATAGATAAAATGACAAACTTGCAACGATAAGAATAAAGTGGTTTATTGACAAAAAAGTGACAAGCTAAAAACTTCTCAAACTGAAGGAGATAGAAAATCTAACATTAGTCCTCAAAAAGCCAAACCAGAAATAAGTACAAAATCTACCAGGATCGCTCCCACCTATTGTCATTGCAATCATTATGATTATTGTCGACAATGGATCCCTCATAGTCACTGATTTACCTTTCCCGACCTACATATCTTACTCTTCTTTTGCAAGACACTCACACTCTAATACTCGAGCATATCCTGTAGCTCTGTGAAAGGTACTAAAACCCCAAGTTGACGGCCTACACGTATGGGCAAATACAGACAGTTACTTTTGACGACCTTGTTCAACTCTTCAAGAAAGCCGATAACAATGAAAGTGAGCCACAAATATAAAATCTTTCCAACTACAAAATTGCCGGAATTACTTCAACATTTTCAGGGTCTGTTGGCTTTTCCATCTCTGAGTTGCTATAATCTGGGTTCTTTGGAAGAGAACTCCAAAAATTTGAAGACAAGGGAGTTTCAATCGCATTTTAACTGTTATCTGTGAATCCTAATCTGTATTGATACTATTTGGGCCTGTGGGTATGCCTGTACTTGTTTTGGGGATGATTTCTCCCATCTCCTTCTCCGTTGTAGTTGTTTTCTTGTTCTTGCAAGTTGCGATACTATTTGGGCCCTTTGGGGGATTGTTTGGCACATGAGCCGCTATGCTATAATGTGGGTTCTTTGGAAGAGAGGAACCGCAGAATTTTTTAAGACAAGGGAGTTTCAATCTCTTTTTTAACTGTTATCTTTGAATCCTAATCTGTATTGATACTATTTAGGCCTGTGGGTGTAATTGTAACTGTTTTGGGGATGATTTCTCCCATCTCCTTTTGTTTCTTCTTCTCCATTGTAGTTATTTTCTGTTCTTGCAATAAATTTTAGTTAAAATCAGAAAACTGATATATATAACTGATATATATATATATATATATAGAGAGAGAGAGAGAGAGTCATGCTCGCTTGCGCACCTTCTTATGTGAGCACCCGTGTCATAGGCACAAAATCCGAATGGTCCATGTGATGTGGCACCCCATGAAACCCTCAAGGCCCAACTTTCAGCCTGATCCAAAACTCAAGTGGGCCATAGCAAAGAGAGAGGCAAATCAAAGGAGGAAATTGTTTCCTTTTGCCATGGCCCACCAGAGTTCTAGATCAAGCTGAAAGTTGGGCCTTGGGGGTTTCATGGGGTGCCGCATCGCGTGGACAGTTCAGGTTTTGCGCTCACATCACATATCAAAAGGTGCTCATGAGTTCTCGTGAGAACCGGTGCGCAGCTGAGCATTTCATAGAACCTTTTCCTTATGTATGTATGTAGGGAAAAGGTTCTATGAGGTCGACCTTGTGGGAACTTCCCATCAAGTAAAGCTTTGAGGGCCCTACCATGATGTGTGTTGGACATCCACACCATGCATTTGGTGGGTCCCCTTTAGGTCACAGGATGTCCCAAATATCAGCCATATCTAAAACTCAAGTGGGATACACAATTTGAAACCATGTAAACTCATGCCTAAAACATCTAAAAGCACTTGGTGGAGCCCACCTGTGTTTCGGAATGGCCTAAAATTTGTGTGACCCCTCATCCAAGTGGTACACACACAATGGATGCTTTAGATGTCTCAACCATATCTCCGTGAATCCTGAATGGGACACTATCTTAAAAAGGATGGAAAGAAAAATGTCATCTTGGATGCTGAATGTTTTGTTCCTTGGGGGCAGGATAAACCATATAAAGGCATCCCTGTCTAGTATGCCCATTTACTACCAATCTATGTTTCACTACCCCAAATCGATCATCTCTTTTTGTGGAAGGTTACACTGAAGGTTTCCCATGCTTAAGTGGAAGGTTACACTGAAAGGGGGTGTGGGTATTAAAGATCTTGAGATTATGAACAAAGCCCTGCTCGGGAAATGGATATGGAGATTTGGCTCTGAGTCAAACAGTCTTTGGAGACAAATATTTGCAACTAAATATGGCACCACGCCTTTAGGTTGGTGGACGAAAGAATCAACCATTTACAGACCTTCCTCCCTATGGAAAAACACAGCTAGGATCTCCATGTCTGTGTGCAACAATGTTCACTATCCTTGTGACGAGAATAGAATTAGATTCTAGCTGGACCGATGGTGTGGTCCAACCACCTTAGCTGAAATGTTCCCCTCTTTTTGTATTATGCCCTAACCAGGAGATTGTGGCGAAATATTGCTTCTATCATAACAGTTCTGGAGGAGTTTGGATTCCTCCCTTTGGAAGAAATTTCAATGATGAGGAGATTAGCGATCTCTTATCGTTTCTCTCATTGCTGCAGGACTTCTCCCTTGACCCTGCGTCTCAAGACTCAAGTCCTTCTACAACCACTTATCCTCTTCAGCCAATCCATGTTCCTGTTGTCACACTGGGGCGATCTGATCCTACAGAATTCCTCCGAAAGTCGCTGCATTTGGTTGGCTTGCAGGAAGGAATCGCATTCTCAGTGGACAACCTCAAAAGGAGAGGAATGATCTTAACCAATGTGTGTTCTTTGTGCCTGAAGGATGAAGAATATGTTGATCACCTCCTTATTCATTGCCCGTTTTCTTCTGACATTTGGTGGAGCATAAATCAATTGGCATGTGTCTTGGGTGATGTTGTCTTTTATTGATCAACTCCTTTGCTCTTGGCACACCGAAGGAGGAGCTTTGGGTAAAGGAAAATGGCGTTGTATTTTGCTCGCGGTGTTGTGGAACGTTTGGGCTGAAAGGAATAGCATAGTCTTTAGGGATTTCAGCCACTTTCTCTAAAGTTCTGATTTGTTTTAAGGATTGGGCGTCGTGAGGGTCTTGGCTTTGTTTCTAGGGAGCGACCTAGGCGTTGGTTCTTTTTGTCTTATAGTTTGTTGCCTCTAGGTGTTTTTTTTCTTGTTGCTTCTCTGGCAGCCCTGCTGTCTTTTTTAATAAAGTTCTCATCTTTCAAAAAAAAAAAAAAAAAAAACATTTTTAATTAAAAAATCCCCAAATTACCAATAATAACTAGATCAAGTTACATACATGTTTGATTTTGTGTTTGGACACAAATTGCAACCGATTTGTGAGAAGTTGAAATTTTTCAATTTTCCACAACTAAGCCCATCTCCCCCAAATCTCAAAATCAAAGCGATCCAAGTCCATGATATTTCATGCAAAACATGAAGTACCATGGATTTGTGACTATTTGACACTAATTTAACATGATTTATAACCAACAAAAAAAGATCAAGGAGTTGTTGCCATCATCTTTAAAATAAAATAAAATTTTAAAAAAAAAAGATCAAAAATGCCCACCGGATTGGATTGGTGGGATCAGTGCTCGAAATATCGGTATCGCACAATGTATCGCACCCTTGAGATACAGATACGTATCGGTTATCGCATGGGATATATCGTTTGTATCGCATAGTTTATCGCACTTTTTGGGAAACATGGGGAAACATTGAGAAAATGGTTGAATTTTTTAATAAAACTTTGGGGATTGTTAAAAAACCCCTTAATACACACTTTTAAATCATAACATCTCAAAAAAAATATACACATAATAAGTTTCCTTTGTATAGGGTCCTAAGTTATGCGATGTTTAACTGAACTAATGCAACTATATTTAAATTAGATGCATGATATTTATAAATATATCGTAGTCATGTATTAAAACACAACCAATTTGTTGAAAAGACAAAGAATAACTTAAGAACTAAATTTTGAGAAATATACTTATGATTGATGGGGACATGAAGTGACATCACCAAGTTCTGAAGGGCCCACCATGATGTATGTGTTGTATCCACACCGTCCATCCATTTGAAGATATCATTTTAGGCCATGAGAAAAAGAATGAGTCAGATCCAAAGCTCGAGTGGATCCCACCACAGAAAACAGTGGAGAGAGTGACACCCACCATTAAAAATTTCTAGGGGCCACAAAAGTCTTTGATCAAGCTGAAAGTTGTTTTTTCCCTTTTTTTCATGTGTCTTAACTTATAAATAGGTTGGATCTCAGATAAACATCACAGTGGACCCATGATCAGGGTTTCAACGGTGGGTGTCCCTCTCTCCACTGTCTTCTATGGTGGGATCCACTCCAAATTTGGATCTGACCCATTCTTTATCTCATGCCGTAAAATGATTTGGCCAAAGGGATGGACGGTGTAGATGCAATACATACATCATGGTGGGCCCCACAGAACTTGGTGACGTTACTTTCGTAGCCGGTCTGGCTACGCGTGAGAATCCAAGGACGCGGATTTCCTGCGCAAGCCATTTGCAGGAAGTTCCGGTGCTGAAAACTTAAGTGGGGCCCAACGTGATGTTTGTAAGTAATCCACTCCGCTCATCCATTTTTTGAGATCAGTTTAGGACAAAGAGCCAAAAATAAACAGGATCCAATTTTCAAATGGGCTGAAAATGTAAGGATGAACATCCACAGTAGAAATATTCGTGTGCCCAAAAAAGTTTTGAATCAGGTTAATATTTGTGATTTCAGTTCATCTCAGCTCTGTGGGCCCCACCATAATGTATTTGTTTCATCCATTCCGTTCATCCATTTTTACGGATCATTTTAGTGCTTGATACAAAAAATTATAGGGATATGATCTCATGTGGACCACATCACAGGAAAACAATAATGATTGGATATCCACCATTAAAATCCTCCTAAGGCCCACTGTACTGTTTATTTGACATCCAATCTGTTGATTGGGTCATAAAGACCCAGATGAAGGGAAAAAATAAATATCTGCTTGGATGACAAACAAACATCACTGTGGGCCTTAAAAAGGTTTCAACGGTAGAAATTAACAGTTCCACTATTTCCTGTGGTATGGTCCACTTGAGTTGTGGATATGGTTCAATTTTGGGCTGAACACCTAAAAGGATCAATAAAAACGGATGGACGGCATGGATAAACCACATGCAATCACGGTGGCCCAACAGAGTTTACTCGGTACGAGCGTACCACGTTGCCCGTCATTGGCTGATGGTCGGTGCTCTGTGGGCCCACCATGATGTATGTGTTTCATCCATTCCGTCCATATATTTTTATATATCATTTTAGGATATTAAAGAAAAAAATAGATATATTCCAATATCAACTGGGCCAAATTACAAGTAACAGTCTGAAATGAACGTTGACCATTAAAAACTTTTTGGGGTCCATAAAAGTATTGGATCTAGCTGATATTTCTTTTTTCCCTTCATCTGGGTCTTTATGACCTAATCAATAGATTTGATGTCAAATAAACAGTACAGTGGGCCTTAGGAACATTTAAATAATGGATATCCAATCACTATTGTTTTCCTTTGGTGTGGTCCACCTGAGATTTATATCTCTCTAGTTTTTTGGATAAAGCCATAAAATAATATTTAAAAATTTATGAACGGAATGGATGAAATACATACATTATTGTGGGGCCCACAGAGCACCGACCATCATCCGCCGGTTGGTGTCAGGGGAGTATCCAATCTGTTTCCGTAATTGACGGCCCCAATGCCACGTGACCAACTTACGTGGGTCCCACTAAGATGTATTTTTTGCATCCACACCATCTATACATTTGAAGAGATCATTTTATGGCATGAGCCAAAAAATGGGTCAGATCCAGAGCTCGAGTGGACCCCACCATAGAAAACAGTGGAAAGAGTGACGCCTTTAAGGTAGGCCCTTAAAATTCTTAAATTTATATATCAACCACTTAAATTAGAAAGTAAACCGGATGGACGGTGTGGATAGACTACATACATTAAAGGTTGGCCCAACTGAGTTTACTATGTACGATAAGAGCGTACTCCGTAACCCACCGCACGATCGAAACCCCTTTTCACCCCATTTCCGCGCCCTTCTTCTTCGTTTTCCCTCTCCTTCACGCACGCAGAGATTCCGACGATCGCAGCGGCGACGATTCTCGTTCCGGAGGAAGGGGATCCTCAATCTGGCCCGATTTCTTGCCGGAATCTCCGAGAAATCTCCACAGATATATCGTAATGGACCACCTCCGATCACCAATCTTCGCTAGTACTCTCCGATTTCTCTCTCTCTCTTTTTTAATCTAATTCAAATTTTTTTTAATTCTCCACCTATGCGCATGGCGATATCGCACGATATATCGTGCGATATCTGAATTTTTGCATTTTTGGTATCTTCCGGGCGTTATCGTCCGGGTATCGTCTCGTTGGGGCCCGATAACGATAATATCGGCCGATATATCGGCCGATAGTATCGATATTTCGAACACTGGGTGGGATATATCAGCACTACCTGTGTGTTTCATATCGCACAAGTGGAATACATGATATATCGTGGGATATATCGGCCGATATCATTATTATTAAAAACATTGGTTCTCCTAAGATCAACCTCGTAGACCCTTTTCTATATATATATATATATATATATATATATATATATATATATATAGAGAGAGAGAGAGAGAGAGAGAGAGATTAACTTCTTTGGAGGGTGCTTGCTTGCGGGGAAAAAGAAGTGTTTGTGATATTTAGATTCAAAACTACTAAAAGCTACTAATATTACGAAATTATTGAAAATGATAGTGGGGCCCTGGCGGTGATAAGTGATAACTAATGAGGGAACAAAAGGTTATGAAATGAGACAAGGACTGAGAACAAATGGTTATGAAATTCGCTTTAATAGCCTCAATTGGAGGACATCGTTTCACAATATTAACTTGTAAAGCATTACTACAAATAGAGCCAACTTGTATTTCAGTAAATTAAGATTAACATGAATGTCAAATGTGTCATAACTTGATGGAAGCAATTACAATAGCCCATTGTAATATGGAAACTTACATGATGATTGACTGTGGCTCAAGTAGTAAAGGGTTTCAAAGTCATGCACCGTCAAACACCCTGATTTTGTTACTGATGCCAGATATATTCCCTAAAAATCTTGAAGTGAACAATCCATCAACAGATGAGAGAGAGAGAGGGTATATCCAAAATACCAAAAACGAAGGGGAAAAATGAAACACCAACATCATAGTTGAAGCATAATATATATGAGAATCTAAGAATGCCACTTTCATTTGAAAGCATAAAAAGGAAATGGAAAGGAAGAAGAAAGAAAAGCTTAAAGTAACACTCATACGACATAATTGTGTGGAAATGATCTCGGCCAGGTCAACTTGAAAGTCAAGATAAGTTTGTATGGCAAGCAAACTGAACATGGTAGTTTTAAATAGTACATCAATTACTAGAAGTACAAGACCAAAAAAAAAAGTAAAGGCTTATCTTATTAGAGAAGTTCACAAGGAAAAAATTTCTAATGCTGCAAAGCCACCCATCACCCTAGTTTCCACTCTTTCTCAAATAGATGTTTCACATCATTGAAAAGATACCGAATTCTTGACGCGACCTATTTCACTTCTCCTGTTTTATTCAGCGAAATACACAGGCAATGTTTCTCACCATACTGTTGAGATGCGATTCTAATGACTAACTCTAAAGATGGGATCTTGACCAGATAAACTTGAAATGTCAAGCAAAGTCATATATTTAGCAAAATGTAGACCACGGTACTTTTAAGTAGTACATTAATTTCTTTAGCAGTATATTAATTTCTAAAAACACAAAAACGTAAAAAAAATAAAAAATAAAAATAAAAAATTTAAAAATTTTAAAAAAATTAAAAAAAAAAAATTAATTTAAATTTAAAAAAAAAAATTAAAATTAAAAAAAAAAAAAAAAAAAAAAAACACCAAAGACAAAAAGGCGCATGTTAGTAAAAGACTCGTGTGGGAAAAGTTATGTTGTAAAACTGCTCGTGTCCATAGTCTCTAAAGCTGGGAACTCTGATCCTTAGTCCTACATTGGTTGATGAAGTATATAATAGCACTTATTGGGCATAAATTAATCAGCAATGTCTACCACAAATAATCCAGTCAATTTTCCTGCAATTAGAGCTACCATCATTATCTTGAGAATGGCAATTAGCAATAATATTTGCTTGCAAATCCATAGCCCGGTGGGGCCCTGGTTGTATCCCCCACAAAGTTGAGTGGAGATGGTTTGGATTACTCTCATGGTGTCTAAACATCACCATAACATTTGGAATAAGGACTCAAATCTTTGAGGCTACTCTAGGCACAACAAGGCAGACCTCAAGAACCAAAGAATGTCATGAGGGCATCATTGTGTATGTCCAATTCCACTAGTAGACCTGGAAAAGGAGATCTGGAGCAATCTGCAGCGCAAATCATCTTGTTGTGCATTGGCTTCTTCGTTAGGCAAGGAATGACAATGGTGAAAGCAATCATGATAGTTATTAGTTAATATGTCACTTGAAAATCTTACAGGATTGCTAGACTTGAGAATGCAATGATATGATTCACCTAAGCTTGTGGTGGCTTTTAGAAAAGCCTGCGAGTGTGGGGTTTTTGCTGAAAGAATGTGGTTGGTAATGAAATTCAGAGAGGCAAAAACAATTTAGAGGGGATAAGAAACCATCAAGACAGAAATTCTCAACCTGAATAGTAATGGAACCAGTGCAAGGTTATCTAGTTCTCATCTAATTGTTGGGAATGTATAATAGTTCATTTCAAGTTCTTGCACATTCAAAACCTAAAGATTCCAAACATTATGGTTAATATTCGATTACGGTCAAGCCAAAAAAAAAAGGGGAAATAGAGGCTTTTTCAATACCTAACAGTGAATTAACATATTCTTAAGCACAAAAACACTGGAAATTGCTGTTGCATACCAGGCTTGACAGTTGACATGCATGGAAGAAATAAGTGAAACGCCGAAAAGAGAGAGAGAGAGAGAGAGAGAGAGAGAGAGAGAGAGAGAAGAAGGAGAAGAAGAACATAAAAAAGCAAGCAAAAAAGACTTATAAGTTTCAAAAGTCACAATAATGGAAACAAAGATCAAGAATTCACCTTGGTGTCGAATTCCAATCCTGATATGCCTTCCCTGAAAGGGAAAAAAATGCGTTTAAGACTGGGAGTCACTTGGAAAACATGTAAAGAAACAATAAGGAAAAACAGAGAAAATGCCACGTGTAGAAATGCACAAATATATGGCCAATAGATCAATAGAAACTGATTGAGTAAAACATCAAGCTCCAGTGTACCTCATAGTGGATGGGCCATCGTCCCAAAAATGACAAAATCGGAGATCACTGTCCACGAAGTTTTTCAGTTGAATGAAGACAAAGGATGCTTTTATTTCACAAATCCACTTCAATTCCATAAATCAGATGTTCGATATCACCAATCAGCGTGATTTATGGAATATTGCCCATCCATTGTTGGAACCACCATGTTGGTAGTTCTCATCGTCCGACCTAACAACCTAACCATGTAAGCCCCATCCAGCAAGGAAGGCACTTGGTCCAATTGATAATCCATGAAGTAATTTCATTCAACCATCTAAAAGAACTCTTCATTTTATTCACATCAATCGAATTAACAAATCATATGTGTGAATCCATTGTAAGCGCAGGCTACATGAAATGGCTGAGGATCAAAATACATACCAGATGAAGAAGAAGAAGAAGAAGAACATTAAGATGAAAAAGAAGAAGAAATAATGATAGCAATAAAACATCCCCTGACTATTAGGGCTGCAACTTGGGTTCGGGTCATCCCAAACCTGATTGACCCAACCTGATCAGGTTGGGTTGAGTAGGGTTGTCAGGGTCCTTGGGTTGGATGGGAAACTCCAACCCGATTTGAAACCACATTGGGTTTGGGTTGAACAAATCTGGGTCAGGTTAGGTCATGTTGGGTTGGAAATAATCATGTGTATTTAGGTCAGGTTGGATCGGATTTGGTCGGGTTAGGGATGACTATGGAGGAATTTGGGTTGGGTAAGGGTTGAGTACCTTGGGCTGGGTACCTTGGGTTGGAATTCGAGTTGGGTTGGGATGCAGGTTGGGTCCGCTTTGATAAGCATTACCTACACTGAATTGATTTTCCCTTTCATGTATATTCAAATTCCCTTCCATGTATATCAGCTAATTAATATTTTTCCTTATATACACATTGTACAACCCTATATGAATCCCATTGGGGCAAAGTAGAAGATAGTGAAATCTAGAGAATTCTCCAAAACTCTTCTTGTGTTTATCAGGTTATCATGGTATCAGAGAGGTTCCTCGGTGTCATTGCTTTCTAAGCCTTGTTGTGGTCCTCATTGTCGTTGTCAAGCTGCCAACCATCATGGCCTTCGTTATCATCATTGCAAAGGCCAGATCGCCAAATCATACGCGATATGCCATCGTCGCCTACACCCATCCCGGCAGCCCCTAGCTCATCATCATCAGCACTCTGCCAAAACCCAGCCTCTGTCCACTAGTTCCAGAGCTTTCAACAGCCACTGTCCCTATTTGGCCTTTGACTCACCACGGCGGTCCGTGGTGGGAGGGTCACCATGCAATCTGCCTCCAAAACAAACCACCTCGGGTGAAATCAAATATCGAAATCTTGAGTAACTATGCCTATCAATATATATATATATATATATATATATATATATATATATATATATATATATATATATATATATATATATATATATGAGAAACATTTTGGCTTGACTTTTCAATAAAGAATGCAGAAAATTAAAGAAAAAATTTTAATAAAATACACAAAAACGCAAGTGTAATTCATTCTGTTCCAATCCAAAGGTTTCTCTAAATAACGAAAAAATAAAAATGAAAAAGAAAGAAAGAAAGAGAATGAATAAAGAAAAAGAAAAATAATATATCAATTCAATGGCACAAAATAAAGCCGAAGGAACATGATTCTGCAATCCCCACTACCCATTTCCTGACCACCCTTCCACATCAACACACCCCTCGAATCTTCCCTGAAGACGAAGTACCCAACATTGCCCCTTCAACCACTAGCGCGTTGACCATGGGCCAGATGACCAAAATACCCTCCCCCACCACGACGCACACCAGCACGTAGAGAAACCCCATGAACTAGAGTACCCAAACACCATGTCGCCCGGCTTCCACCACGCCAAAAGCACGAGGCACACTGCCTGCACCGGCACAAAGAGGGCCACTAAAAATGCTAGCCAGCAGATCCGAACCCTCAACGTCTTGTTGATCACAAGCGACACTGCCCTCCAGCAAACCGCCACGAACCAGGTCAAGAAGCCCCTGTTGAACCCACTGAGGACCACCATACTGAAAAGCGAGTAGGTGCAAAGCACCTTGTCTGCGTGTCCCACCCTCCGTAAGACTACCGAATCCCTCCTAAAGGCTTCAAGTAAGTTCTAGAAGATGGAAACCCTAGAGGAGAAAAAGATGAGAAAGACCTGGTGGAGCCGTGGAGGAGGACAAGAAGGCAGATAAGGAGGATGCTGGAGAGGGCCTTGAGAGGGTATTACGGTAATTGGAGCAGTGGAGGGAGACACTAACGAGGAATAGGAGAGTGAGGAAGAAAGCGGGCCGTAAGAGACCCTGGGAAGCAATGATGTAGGCCTTGTAGAGGGACTACTGGTGTGGGTAGGATTGTAAAGGCCCAATCTGAACTCAAACCAAGTCGAGTCAAAGTTACCTAGTAACTTGACCCAACTCGACTCAACTCGATCCAAAACCCGACTGACTCGAGTACGAGTAGTGTGTGTGTGTGTGTGTGTGTGTGTGAACCTAATTTTCTAAAGTCTAACCCTACCCGCCGCACCCAACCCAAGCCCTCTCCCTCCCTCATCCTCCTCTCCTAAGCCTGGCGGCCACCACCCACCAAGCCACTCTCTCTCTCTCTCTCTCTCTCTCTCTCTCTCTCTCTCTCTCTCTCTCTCTCTCTCTCTCTCTCTCGCCCAACAGTCGTTTGTTTCAAGGCCAGCAGCACTGCAACAACTTATCCAAACGATCCGCACCCACCCGGCCACCCAGCTCTGCCTAATCAAGAGGAGTGATAAGCATTACCTTCAATGCATTGATTTTTCCTTCCATGTATATTCAAAATCCCTTCCATATATATCAGTTAATAAATATTTTTCCTTATATACACATTGTACAGCCCTATATAAATCCCATTGGGGCAAAGTAGAAGATAGTGAAATTTGGAGAATTATCCAAAACTCTTCTTGTGTTTATCAAGTTATCACTCTTGAGGTAGACTCGTGCTCAAGATTGATTCTCAACACAACTCAACCCTCCCAAGTTGCACCCCTGCTGACTATCACATACTTCAACAACTATTTATTGACACTAAAAGGCAGCAAGAATGCAATAAATACCCTGGAATTTGAATTATGTTGGGGAAGCCAAGCTCATACCAAAGTGTAAATAAGCTATAAATTCATATAGAATGCATGAACTACATTCACAGATAAAAAGTATTGGACAACATAAACAAGGGAAAAGACCACATGATATTGCATACAAAACATCTACCACCTTTCATTAGTGTTGGGCAGAACCCCATGCCCCTTTCCCGTCCATGGATCGAATCTGGAATGTTCATAGGATTCCCACTGACAGCCAACAGGAGATGTTTCGTACACAATATGCCTTGTACCGATGGAAACAAGTGAGTAGTAAGTTATGAACAAAAGCACTTACTTTCTACTAGGCACTTGGAGATCAACATTCGCATCATTAACCATTCGATTCAGCTGTACACAGATTCCAATTCTCCAAACTCAGAATAGAAGACTCAAACAAAGGAAACCATGTGATGAGATTAGTTAAAAGAGGAATTGAGAAACAAAATCACTACGTACATGCGTCGGACAGCTTTGTCCACCAATATTGTAGCAATGGGCGAAATCCCCTATCTTTCCACAACATCAGATCGCCAATTATATAAGGAAATAGATCGGAAAGCAGCCATAGCAGAATCTAAAGAAAAGACATCAAATTCGGTAGAGGTTCAATTACCTCGGCGTATGATTCAAGCAGTAGGGCAGAGATCTCATGGCGGTGCTTTGGCGGCATCCTGCCATTCAATTCCACGAGGCTCATCTTCCATCGAGACCTTTTAGCAAAGAGAAATTAGGGTTTCAGAAAAATGTCGGGAAGATGAAGATGGAGATTGAGGGTTGCTTTTCTTTTACCTGCGGAGGGGTTTAGGGTTTGGAGGAGACGAGGGGCGGGGGACTACGTATTTATCCATGCGCGCGTGCGGGTAGGAATTCAGACGATCGGGGAGAGGGAAGACGTGCAGCCGCGGCGCAGGTTTCTGTGCACAGGAGCAGAGCTGCTGCAATGGCTGCATCTGGGCCAGGACCCTGGAGGTTTTGGAGGTTGGTTTTCCCGCGCTTTGACAAAACACTTTTTCACTGAAATGACCAAAATCTCCCTCTAGACTGGTTGAATGCCTAGCGTCCCGCTTTCGCCCTTTGTACGGTTAGTACTGATACTCGCTCGCGTGAGATGGATGGGGTTTCACCTGACACGTGCTGATGTAGATGACATGTGAAAGATCTGATCCATTCATCATGTACGGATACCTGTGAGCATGTACTAAATCTTGGATTGGTCAATCACATTGTGTCAGGAAAAATAAAAAAACATCCTTTTACAGCGTGCACTGTTGGCAACTGGATGATCGTTCCAGCTTAGGGAATGCTCGCAGTGGACCCTACGCGAGGATTTGTTCGCATGTTGCACACGTCTGCCAAATTGATGCGTACACTCGCTCATCTCCCGTGATTTTGTGGTTCTTTTTTTCGCCTAAAAAGCTTGTACGCTGTTACTTGATGCTACTGCTGCGTATGACAATGGATACACAGGCACCTAGAAATTTTACCTCTCGCGTACATAAGCCCGAATCAAATGTACTATATTGTGTAACCCATCATGGATGAGTCGGAATCCTATCATCAGACCACTTGAAATAGGACCATTAGATGTTTTCATTTTTAACCGTACACTAAATGTCCACCGTACGGCTGTTTCTAATTAATATTTAAGTGGGAGAAAAATGGGTGGTTAGTGGACACTCACAACACACCGTAAATCAAAACAGCTGACAAACCGCACATAATGTGGTTGGCTGTCAGCTCAAGTGGACCATAATGTGTTTTTGTCATCTATTGGACCATCAAATGCGTCAGCTCATGTTGGGCCCAAGGCCCAAAATCAGCCATAAATTCAAGTGAGCCACACCAATAAAAACATTTGTAAGAGATGCCCACTCCTGATTTTGACGGGTGTCATCATGCTGTGTATGTGCAATCCATTCTAACCAAAAATCACACTGCACTTGATTCAGAGTAATTCAGTCAAAGCCAAGACAAAATGAAACATTTGGGAGAGATGTGCATCCTTATTTTTTGTAAGGCCCAGGATGGCGATGATGTGAAATTCACTTAAACAATTAAATGGCAAACAATTTTAATTTCATTTATGATTTGGGTGGGCCATGTCAAGGGAAACAGTTAGGTAGATGAGCATTGCCTTGTACAACATTTCCAACCATGTGGTCCACCTAAACAATGAATGGGGCTTGTGTTTTGAGCTCTATGATTAAAATTGTATCATGCACTTTTTGTAGGAGGGTGAGTGTCGCCTTATACAATGTTTCCAATTATATGATTTATCTGAATCATGGATGCAGTTGATTTCAAGCTCACATGCACCTAGTGTTCCAACCCCATTTGGGAAGCACATCACAGTAGGGCCCACCTCATCCCCTGGCCACTTATCTCATATCGGAAGTCATTTTTTACAATGGAAAAGCTCTGCATTTGTGTGAGAAAAATGGATTCATCTGACTTGGGTAGGCTCCATCATGATGTGTTTCTAAAATCATTTCCAACCACCAAACAATGTTCTAAGTTTAGGCCTGGGGATTAAAAACTAATTCTAGTCATGATTAATGTAGACTACACTAAGGAAAATATTTGGGAAGAGAACACCTACCCTTGATTCAATATTTGTAACATTTATGTGAAATCCACTCCACATGCATTAGGCCTAAGGCTCAAAACTTTATTCATTTGTGATTTAAATGGACTATGTAATTGGAAACAGTGTACAAGCCAATGCTCAACCTCCAAATTATTTCCTTAGCATGGTCAAATTGGATAATGGATAGACTTGAGTTTTGGGTCCTGAAATTAAATTTTAGTTTGAAATTTAATGGTTAAAGTGAATTTCACATTGACAGCATAATGGACCCAGTAAAAATCAATAGCATATGTTTCTCTTCTAACTCTTTCCTTTAGTGTGGGCCACCTTACACTTAGACCTAACACAGGATTATACATCTGATAGTCAGATTGAATTTTACATACACATCTAGGCAGGCTTTGCTAAAAGCAAGCAAGGGCATCCCTATCCCAACTACTAAAATACAGTTTTATTTGTTTTCTTCTCACACACACACACACACACACACACACACACACAGAGAGAGAGAATTTCATGGGATATAAGGCACACCATGATCTGTAAGTGAGATTCCCTTGACTATTAGATGCATAAATCATACATTAAACCCAAGGGCAAAAAATTAGGCTGACCTATGCTTCAAGTGGACTATATTAAAGAAAATAATTAAGAGAGAAATGTAAGCCTTTAATTTTTACCAAGCTCACCATGATAATTATACCAAATTCATCAAATATTAGCTGCCACACCAAAATTTAAAATGCATTGTCACTTATGTAGGTTAGGGTGGATTTCATATGAACAACATGTAAGCCCACCAGAACTGTTGACCACTTTGCCAACAACAGATAATAATAAATGAAAGCAGGTACTCCAACATACATACATACATACATACATATTGAAAAATATGGCAATGATGTAAGTTCAATATTAAGTGCGCTTTAAAAAAAAAAACTGCCAACCAAAGCTCCACCGACCATCTTCTTTTGTTTCTAACAAACAATCATCTGGTCTAAAGGTCTGGATCCTAGTCTGATTTGAATTTAAGAAAATGGCCGATCCAAGGTAGGGCCTACCTGATGATCAGCTTTGAATCTGCACGTGTTCAATTATTATAGGTTTCCTCACGGGGAGACACGCTGTCAATGGGCCATGCTCGGGCTTGGCAAAATGAAATTTTTGAATAGGGCTGGCTCAGCCCGTTGATAGCCCTAACAGAAATTAGGTTGGTGTCCTTTAGTAAGGTGAACCTCCGTGGACAGCTTCATTTCTTGGGAAAGAAATGCATCAGCCTCCAAATGCCTCCTAGCCTTCGAATAAGAAAAATGGAAAACACGCAACTGCTGCTGCTGCTGCGTGTGTGAAGAGAGAGCACTATTTCTTCAATGCATCAGAACCAAAATCACATACAACTTTCTTAAATAATAAATGCGTAGGGCCATAGACCATTGGAGTGTTAAAGTCCATTAATATACATTAATACACCATTCTTCAAACGCTCGAGCTTTTAGGGCGTGTTTGGGCAGTGGGGTTAGGTGGGATGGAATTCATCGTGTGCCAATTCCACTGCAGGGAAGAATGGAAAAGCTTGGAATTAGATTAGATGGAACTGTATTGGGTCCCATGCCAATTTCAATCAATGTTAGTAAGTTTGTAGGTCACATCATGATGTCTAGGCTATATCCACACTATTCACTCATTTTTTGAAATTATTTTAAAGCATGGCCAAAAAATCAAGTAAATCTAAAGCTC